>NC_143565.1:91975000-92134642 GCF_054136105.1 Typopeltis vanoorti
AAAATTAACTGTTAATATTTCTCGTGTTTGTTTAATTAGTTATGATGTATTATATTAACATAACTAATGATCCACGCCAAAAAAAAAAAAAAAATGGTTTGGAATAACTATACCCTCATGAATGAAATCAGTGACGCAATTAAGAAGAAAGCTCCGTTTACTTTCCTAGTCAGTAAACGTGCGCGTATCTAGAATAAACAGATCAATTCCAATCTACCTAGCGTTTAATGAGGGCCTTTTGTTACTAGCTTCCCCTGCATCATTTCTTCCTAAGTCCAAGACATCTCCATAATTTGTTGACTATGCCTGAAACTCGAGAATGACCTCACCCCACGCACACAAATTAAACTTGAGTGCAGTTTGCTGTTCTCCACGAAATAATGATAGTCGACATCGCTCCCTCACTCTCCCCCCCCCCCTCCTACTAAACTGGCTAATGATAACTTGATTGAGTTAGCACTCTTCGAAAAACAGCTTTAAGTATAGTTTAGTGTTCTGTCTCTAATATTTTAATCAGAGTGGATCTCTTAACGAATGCCCAAATTAATCATTTAAAAAAGAAATGATCTAAAATAGCTAATAATCGTTGAAATCGATATTTTTTTTTAAAACGAATTTAAAAATAAATTTTCATTTACGGATAAGATTTTCTTAAACCAAATCTTGCGCTGCACTTAACTCCATTTTTTTCCCCGTCTGTATATGTCAGCGTCGTACTTATTGTGTATGAAAACGGTGAGAAAAAAATATAAATTAACTTGAGTACTTTTTATATAATATAAAAATATAAATAAATAAATAAATATTTATGCATTTTGTGTGAAAAATTTCTCTAAGCGTTAATCACCTTTCTGACTTGCAATTTTTCCATTACGTAAGCCAATGCTTACACAAGCGCTGATGAACTCAGCTACGTTAATGAAAAACTGAGAATTTCTAAACGATTGCAAAGTAAGATTTCAATAATCTCCTTATGTCTTTTCTTTAAGATTCTAAAACACTGACATTATCTTCAAACTCTTTTGTTTTTTCGGTTGATTAAAACAAGTTAATTAGTCAATTAAAATCATTAGATCACAGCTGTATGCTAATGCATTTAGTGGGATTTTGTACATCAGAAGTAGAGTAAGTCACCGAAAATCACAAGGATCATTAAAGCCTAGATTCAACTTACTGTAAGTCTTCCCACTTAAACATTATCGATCCGCTGTTTTTGTTCGACAAAGTTAGTCAATAAATATAGCTTCCAAAATTTTAATACGTCAAATGAAGTAACTGAAAATGATCGCAAAAGGCCTCCTCCTCCTTCGCAGACACTTTTACGGTTGCATCGTTCATCTAATTTGGAGTAAGCATCGAATATAAGTTTTTATCTACTTGCTTACGGTTCTCTGCGAATGTAAACATAATGGAATCAAAATTGAGGAGGAGGAGAAGGGGGCGGGGTAGAGGCATAAGGGAAAAATAGTTGAAAGAAATGCCACAGACTCTCTTAAGTTCTTATTGCTCAACTGATTATTTCTCAACTTTCTTCCTACACCCTCTGTCCAAACAGAAACCGAACTTTTCGAAAATAGAAGAAACTAGTGGCGCCACCTGTTGTATCTTTTTGTTGTCGAAAGCGCCAACCTTCATGAGTGTTGTGTCAACTGTTTATGCCATTTGGTTCATTAGAAGCCCAGTTATAGTGCCAAGAGTGACAGTGTGTTTTGACGAACGATCGGTCGTCACGATATTCATGCCGTACGCGACGAATTCTCGCTATCAATCGCTTCAAAACAATGAGATAAAACTCACTATTGACCATTTGGCCAGGCGGAACGAATTCTTTGTGGATAATGCCCTTGGAAATCGTAGAAACAAATCAGCATTGTCTTTTGACTTCTGCAAGCGACTTTTTTTCGGATGCTCCTCTTCTGGTGGTCTCCACTTCCGGCGCTTTGTTTCGGGTTCATACTCAAAACACCACGTTTCGTCACCAGTAACGATCGTTTCAGGGAAGTTTGATCCTACATCGGTTTTAATGAGGTCCTTGTAGTGTTCAATTCGATATACGTTTTGGTCGTCGGTCAACTTGTGGGGAACAAATCGCGAATTCAATTTACGAAGGCCCAAACTCGGTTGTGCGCAGTTGATTTTTGAATCTCCAATTCATCTTGAACCAATATCACGTACGATTTCGGGTTTTCTTTGATGAAATCACGCACTTTTTGGATGTTAACTTCGCTTAGTCCAGTTTTTGGATGGCCCGGCTTTTGTCGTCCTCAAGCGTCTCATGACCACTGTGAAATCGCTTAAACCACTCGTAAACAGATGAGTCTTTGGCTCCATGAGGTCTTGGGTAATAATAATAATAAACTTGAGTACGGGATAAGCATTCATCACTATGCTTTTCGAAGCATTTGATGCATTTCAGTAAAACTTTTACCAAGTTTAACACAAAAGTCAATCGCAGCTCTCTGTTTGAAACTCATTTTTCGACCGTTCGTCAAAACATACTGTCACTCTTGGCACTATAACTCGGCTTCTAATGAAACAAATGTCATAAACAGTTGACACAACTTTAATAAAGGTTGCCGCTTTCGACAACAAAAAGATATAACAGGTGGCGCCACTAGTTTCTTCTATTTTAGAAAAGTTTGGTTTCTTTTTGGACAGAGGATGTGTTTCTAAAAAAAATCAAAATTTAGCAACACAGTAAACAGTAGCAATACTAATAAAAATAATGCCAATAAGTTTTAAATTAGTACGTGGCTAATTTTTAAATATCAGATATTTTTTCATTGTTTTGTAATTTTTCTTATATCTTAAATAGCGAAAAAATTTAAATATTGCTCAAAAGGTTTGAATAATGTCATCATAAATTATAAATTCTTTTTTTAAACTATTTGATTACTGCGTCTTTACAACATTCTTATTTTAATTGTAATAAGGAACTCCGAAAGAAAAAGAAAAGATAAAGGAAGAAAACTGAGACAGCAGGACTTGTGTAAAGAGACTTAACTTCGACCATTGGGAATCATTGAACCTAACTAGTCAACGAACGGGAAGTTATTTGATTGATGATTCCAATTATTTTCTCTTTTTAATCGGAACTAAACCTTTTTAGCTAAGCCAACAGAATCCTAGGAAGTTCTTGTTCTTTGATTGATGCTCATAAACACATTTAGTTACTGAAAATGGATCTCGAAATTAATAACATTACTTCTAAAGGAACAGTAAAACACGAGAAGTCATTTCGAGGATTAAGCTTATTAAACAAAAAAAAAAAAAAAGAGAATTAATGAGTGGTTACTTTTTGTACAATAAGATGCATTTGTGGTTTAGCAATTTAAGGATATAATTGAGACCGTAACTTGATAGATTCTTGATCGTGTTCAGCAGTTGATATATTGTAGTTACCGTAAAATGACTTCGATGAAGATATGACACTATTTTTGATAACAAGATCACTGATGAAAGATTGAAAAACTTAGTACCGGGCTTTAGTATTTGGAGAACAGAAGCTTCTTGACAATTGGTTTAAAGAAATGTGGTTTGTAGTTTTCGGAAAATATTGATGAATGAAGCTTGTTCCACACGCAGGGATAACACAGATGAACATAGTTAAGACACTAAGAAAAAAAATGGATAGAAGAATGGCTTGCGTTTTGAGGAGCGTAGTGGGATTACCGAAGCCAATTTCATCTGAACCATGAAATATATGCAGACGAGGACACGGATAACATTGAATACGATAGGAAGTAAACGGTGTCAATAAGAGAAGGTCCATTCATCAATTTAACTGGTCTATCAAATAAGAGTAGAATTTTTAAGGATATTGTGGTGTGGCTTCCCAAATGTGGTGGTATTATATAGTCGACATTGTCTACTTCACTCATACACTTAGAAAGCTTTTTTTTTTTTTTTTTTTTTGCATCTTCAGACGCTCCAGATAATCATTGTTCCTTCAAATGGAGTTTTATTATTAGTGTGGTTGTTTTTGGTAGACTAAGAGTTTTTTTTTTGCAATAAATGAAACAGGAATGTCTTGATGTTGACTAAGTTATCCTTCAGTACTTGGAGAGTTGTATGGTTGTATGGATTAGGGTCATTTATCATAAATATATTCGTCTTGGTTGTTTATGTGTTGAAACATTTTCAGTCGTCATCGAAAGCTATAGGGCAGGGATTCTCAACCTATGGTACGCGTACCACTGGTTGTACGTGAGCCACTTCCTTACTGGTACATCTAATATCTTGAATTAAATATAGTGGTAAGCCATTGGAAAAGGTTGAGAACCCCTGCTATAGGGCATTCAGAGTCTGCAAAAGAAGATTCTTGGTGCACTAATGGGGGAAAAAGTGTAGGAAAGAACGCAGCATCGATCTACTCTGGCACTGTTGGAGAATTTTGAAAATAAAAACGGTCCAGGGGGGGGCCCCTGTTTGCTGTCACAAAGGGCGTAATGTCAGAAATCAAATCAAAAAGTCTGAAATGCGATCTCCTGTGTTGTTCCTGGTAAATTATACTCAATTCTCATTCCTGACCAGAGACACTTTATTTTATTTTTATAATCGTCAGAGTTAGTCGAAGGCAAGTAGTTTCTTCAAGGATTAAAATGTCGGACGAAATTCGTGTTTTTAATTTCGTTTCTTAGCCAAAAGCAATCGCAGAAATTACGAATATATACATGCAAATACAAGAGGTGATATTTCCTAATCTGTACATTATATTGTTAGGATTAAAAACCATCGCCTCGTCTAGTATATCATGTGAATGCACCCAACCTCAGAGATGACGAGAAGTGGAGGAACCTCATGGGAAGCGTCATTGAAATGAAATGAAACGTTGACAAGGGGGAAAAAGTGATATTGAAATGTTTTCAAGACACTTCGGGTCTCCAGTAAGCAGGGCGGTAGTCTCACACATTTGTTCTAGTTGTTCTAATTCAAAACACGAGTGTTCTAGCGTATACCCACAGTAAGAAAGTCACTGTATACACGAGATGCATCATGGCACACTAATCGAGTGGGTAATTCGAGATCCAATTAATATTTGAAAATCGACCTAGAAATATTAAACTTGATATTCTCTTCTCTCTTTCCAAGCCAAATACACAGCTATCCAGTAGGCAATTAGGACATTTAAGTTATCTTATCTACTAGGCGTAGCAAATCTATTGATATCTCTTTCAATGACGTTGGTTCATTTCGAAGGATTAAAGAACTTTGTAAAGGGAATCAACTGAGCTCATGCTTTCATTCTACCTGAAACAGTGACGTATGTCTGTGTGTTTGTGTGTCTGTGCTAATAAAAAATGCAAAAATGTGTTCCAGTTAATATGCTAGGTTTTTTTTTAATCATGAGCAAACTATGCTGTTGTTTGGAAAGCCTTAGATTGGGACTGAAGATGTGAATAATGTTATCTTTTTTAATTCATTGGTTTTTTTATTATTACAATTATGATTGCATATTATGCATTTACAAAACACATGTTGTTCTAGTTTTTTTTTTTTTAACAATGAATTTCATACAAAATTTCCTTTTTTGCATAATGCGTTAATAATAGTTACTATAGATGGTAATTTATAATATAACAATATGTTAAATTTTACATTTTTTGCTTTTAATGTATTTTAGCGCTGTAACTACAGCCCTTCAATGTAATAAATATTTTTTTTTCTTTCTGTTGATCTCGGTTGAGATGTTGAGGATGACACCGGTTAGATATTTTTTATTGATTTGATTGCTGTGTTGGAAGTAGGCTGATGTTTGAGAGGTCAAATGAATGATCTGAAAGGGCTGATGAAAGTGAAATTGCCGGTATATTCTGGTGTTATTGCATCTGTCTTGATGTTCACATTCATTTTTGTTGTGGTCTTCTTTTTGAACTAATTTGGAGACGTTTGTTTTCCCACTGTGGCAGTCTTTCTATGTCTTCTGAGCTTGTGATTTGTATTGGCGTTGAAGTTTGTGACTTCCTCAAGAATATCTTGGCATTTCTGATCCACAAAAATTCGTAATTTTTTTCTGCTTTTGCTTTTGTTGCTTGGTACAACAGATTCTGATTGAATGGTGTTAAATATTCGGATAAAAAGATTGATGTCTTGTATTGCAATGCGTTCAAGTCCTTGGCAACTGTTTTTTTCTGAATAATAATAATAATAATAATAATAATAATAATAATAATAATAATAATAATAAAAGGGTAAACCAACATGTCCATTTTGTGGCTTATTCAAATTAAATTATCTTAGTTCGTTTCTATATTAAATAATCCAAATTATTAGCATAGTTATCTGCCAGCAGTTAGTAAGAGTACCAACGTATGTACGAAGAATCTTTTTATTCATTTCCTAACGGGAGACAACTCCCATTGAAAACAAACTTACCCCTACTCCTCGCTACCTCTTTTTGTGCATGCGCATAGGATTTTGTTTGGTTCAACGTATTTATCTTTAGTTTCTCGTCTCAAGTTGCTTCGAATCCCAACTCAATATTTCCTTCTAGCTTTTAAGTTTCTGTGTTTAGAAATCTAAAATTCCTTCTAGCATCAACAAAAAAAGGGAATTTTTCTACAACCAGTTTTTAAAGAATAATCAATAATCTTTTCCATTTATACATCTAACTCCCTCGAATCCATAACTTTTCTTCGTTTGTATTCTCTCTCTCTCTCTCTCTCTATTGGATTTTCCATCAGTTTAGAAGATTATTCAGGTGGGTTGGTTTTAATACACTTTCCTAAATGTATTGTAGAGTAGTACTGATTTATGAAACATTCATATTTCTCGAAATCAAGTGGAAACATCATTAACGAAGAAAGTTTGAAGCTTTGACCTATGAATTTAGAAACTCTCTAGGGATTTCTTCTATTTCTCAGTGCTTTTTTATTCAATCAATCTAAGATTGCTGCTTTTTTCTGCTACAAAAGAACTTTCTCGATTATTCCAAAACAAAAAAAGAAGAATAAGGATACACATGGAAAAGCAAAAATATTGATGCCCACCTAGATGTTTCCAGATATCTACAAGATCTAGACAATTTCGCTTAGGCAGAAACATCCAATAATTTATGTTAGAAATGTAGTGTCAGAGAAATATAGAAATGCTGAAGATGGGCCGAGAGGACGTCATATCATATGAGACATGACTGAAAAGTGTCAAAAAGAAAGAGAACTGCCGAAGCCACATGTTTTGTAAAATCACCAGGAGAAGTCTGTGATACTTACCAGCACTGAGGAGAGAGGGAGAGAGAGAGAGAGAGAGAGAGAGAGAGAGAGAGAGAGAGAGAGAGAGAGAGAGAGAGAGAGAGAGAGAGAGCATAGAACATAATAAATCGATGTCATAATGATTGGCATGGAGACGTGAGATGAGGATGACATCTTGCGGATAAAGTTACATTTATTTAATACTAGTAAAAAGTGAAAAAAAAAAAGATGGTTTTTGTGAGTATATTTTTCCAATTCGTACCAACGGTGGCTTCCACCAGAGGGCCATCCAGTGCATCTATTTAATCATTAAATGTTCCAGAGGAGTAAAAAGAGAAATAATCAGGAACTATGGCTTCTATATAATTTTTTTCTCGTTCATGTACTGACTGAATGCATTTTGCTGGCATGCATCATTTATCAACGTAATGGGTGTTATACTACGCATGTCCTAGTAGTGATGACGACATTAGTCATCATCGCTGAGAACGTGGAGACTTATTGCAGAGCACTTGGCTTGTCACGTGAACAGAACAAAGGAAAAAGCATGAATTATTTTTTTTTCTGTTGTGATCTGCTATGCATTCCATTGGGAAATTCTCCTCCAAGACTCATAGTTGATTGCATGCGGCTAAATGGATTTCTCAGAGACGTTTCAATTCAAAGAGGACTGCAGAGTTTGCTCATAGGGATTAGAAAAAAAATGGAACGTAACAGAAATATCCTATGGGTAGAAGATATTACAACTAGAAAGAAGCGAGGGAAACAATGTTTTTTTTTTTTTTTTTTTTTTTTTTTGATATCAGAGGTTTGATTTTGTTAGGGATTTGTGGGAATGGTTTTTGGAGTTAATGCAGTGTCTGATTGCGAGATCGTATTTTTATGTCTTCGTCCCGTTTTATTAGCCAGTAAATCACGTGTGCATTCGCCTTGTCTACAAATTAGATTAACTTTGTTATGTAAAATTCTTGAATATATATAGCCTATGAAACAGGCTTTCATAGGCCCATGAAATCCATTTTTTCAATGCTTGCTAGTATCGACTCGTTATGGCATAGAAAGGAAAATGATAGAGTGATAGAAAACGTGCAAAAACGTTTAAAAAAACATCACACTGGTTATTGAAGGCAGAATTTCTGATCAGGTCAGCACTGGCTGTTGTCTATCCATAACATCTCAAATTAGCGAATGTATTCGTTCCCATTATCTATTTTTATGTCTTCAATTCACGTTCGATAGTCATTGCATTCTGTTACTCTCCAGTTTACTATTGGGCATGATCAATGTTTACCTCTCGTATCCATGGCAACCTGTACTATGTACATTCCCTAGACAATATTTTGGTGAAATAAACAGTTGTAGTTGACCTACTAAACGCTTCTCATCGGTATTTGTTTAGATCATTTGCTTGTCTGAGTTCCTTTATTGGGAAAGATTTTTAAACGTCCACGATCTCCACCATTCACATTACTTTATTCTTTTCTTAAAATATATAAAATATGATGATATGAAATAAAATAAATTAATAAAATATATAAAAGATGCTTTGTGTTTAGAAAAAGAATAAAATAAAGTAAGAATAAGAGAGAGAAAGAAAGGAAAAAAAAAACTACGCCGCCCGGGAACTGAACCCGGGTCACAAGAATGGGAATCTTGTATGATACCATTTTTTTTTTTTTTTTAAATGGATGCAGTGTTGATTCA
Source organism: Typopeltis vanoorti (assembly GCF_054136105.1). Lineage (NCBI taxonomy): Eukaryota > Metazoa > Arthropoda > Arachnida > Uropygi > Thelyphonidae > Typopeltis > Typopeltis vanoorti. The sequence goes on from NC_143565.1 coordinate 91,983,895, forward strand.
AATGAATCAACACTGCATCCATTAGCCTGTTTACTAACCATTAATTTCAATTATAGTTGCGTAACAATTACTAGCGTCTGTTAATACGAGAGACATATAGTACGAAACGGAAGAACAAATAAAGAAATTATACGTACTACAAACGAACTTATGGGATTTATTGATGCAGGTATCAGATTTGCAACTATTAACGTTGTACTTAATGTCTCGCAATTTACTTATGTTCTCCAGTGAGGTTAACAAGTGGAGTTCTCGGTAATTTTATTAAAAAAATTCTAGAATAAATAAAAGAAATAATAGTTTCTGAAACAAATGAATAAACAAAACCCCCTCTTTTCGTAATTGTACAATTTTGTTAACCTCAGGAAAAAATATATAAATACCTAGCGCCATCTATCGACTATTCTGAAAACTATACTTAACAGCTACTTTTCAGACTGTTTGAGAAGAAAAATGTGGACCGCCACCTAGAGTTAGATGCTCAACCCAGTGGCGTAGCTAGTATTGTAATATCGTATTGATATTATTTATTTATTTATTTATTTATTGATACCTCAAATGAGTCTATAATAAAGCTGGTCTACAAAGGTCTTTCCAAATAAAGAGCAAATGTCGAATCTTTCGACTGAGCGATGAAGAAAACAAAAGCTAGCATACACAATTTAAAACTAAATTTAAGGTAATTGGACGATGAGCCTCTCATAAAATGGTGATGATATAAGGATGGTCCAAAGTTCGGACGGAAGCAAAAAAAAATTCAGAGGCTGGAAATAGAACTCCCCTCACCCAGCATACGGCCAAAACATGGCGTCACTGATCGACTTGTTCCGATCGATGGTCACCTCAAACACCGCTGGTAATCCGGTAACGTTCACAAACTGATGACTAGATCGAGAATTTGAACTTCCAAGGACGACCTCGTATCTTAGAAAGATTAAACTGCTTGCGAAGAAAAGGATCAAACTTATTGATGAAGAAGGTTATCAATTTAAGATTGTAATTTTATATTGTGCTAAATACAAGAATGTCAAACCTCGGAAGGAGCCTTCGTAGCTCAGTCGGTATAGACGAAGCCCTTTGGTCGGAAAGACCTGGGTTCGATTCCCGTTGATGACGAGAGGAACCTTTATCTGATATCTTTCGACTAAAGGTGAGTTAGCCGGTCTCATACGTAGGTGGAGAGTTTTTTCTCCCAGTAACTCGGGTTTTTCATCCCTCAAAACAGACAAATCGGTTCCGTGAACACACACACACACGGCTAGTCATAAATATGCAAGAAAGGCAATGGGCAACCGCCTTGGTTCGTGATCATCTCCCTAGTGTGGTAGCATATAGCTACCTTCACCAGCCGTATGGCTGAGGGAATAGGATAAACCCCTGAAAACCTTTGAATTATCCCTGTATATTATTTTTTCCGTGTGGTTTATTTACTCTCGACGAGTCTGTTCGTATACATAACGTTAAAATCCAGTAGTGATCGTTATGATTTTTTTTTTAAATCTTCATACAATTTTATATCGATTAACTGTTTTTCTTTTTTTCAAAAAACGTGCACATGTTTATGATATTTTTCTATTAAACGTCAACTGCATAGAATGTGATATTTCTATACTTGTAAAAAAATAACATTACAAATTGTTTTCTAAAACTGTGACGAATTTAGGAGTGGTTTACGTAATTCTGGAGAGGATTCAGAAGCAATTTTAGAAGATAAAACAATCTCATCGCAGAGGATTTAAGATAACTTGGCAAGTCAACACAAAGTCGCCTTTTAAAAATGGCAAGTGTGACAGTAAGCTTAGACCCAAAGCTTCGTTGATGCAAAGGAAAGTGGAAGTGACGAAAGTAGAAGAAAACTGATAAGATGTAAGGTGCGAGTTTGAACCAATCAAAGCATTTGGTGACGCTCAAGCTAACCTTTCAGAAATTAATTTTTTATACACTATAGTATTGGCAAAGTGATAAAGAATTGGAGAAAAAAAACTTTGATATCCGCCGAAAAAATGTAGTTTTTATATCTGAGTCTTTTGGCTTGAAAAACATAAAGCTGTTCATAAAATCTCCCAAACTTGAAAAAAAAAAAAAAAAAAAAAAGACTGAGCTATCGCCATCACAGATCATAACTAATATGAGCATAAGGCATATTGTTTATGCTTCACACATACGCAGAAACTCACGCGCATTCCAGATATATTTTTCATGTTCCAATGTAAGATCATGATTAGAATATTAGTTAATACTATGATATTATTTTAGTACCACTCAGCGTCTTTTCTCGCTTTACACTGTTTCGCATATTTACTGAGACCACGATATCCTACACTATTACCATATTTATTGTATTCTCACTCTATTGTCATTACGCTTCCATTTAACCATATTTTAAGTTAGTACTTAAATTATAGTTTACAAATTTTAAGTTAGTTCTTATACATTGCGATGGCTTGGAGATGTTGAAAGAATGGGTAAGAAGAAAATGGAAAAATAAGATGATGGAAAGTAACCTAGAGGAAGACAGCGTTAACGTTGGGAAGATGACGTCAAAAAACTATCATGGTATCCTGGACTGAAATGAAAGAGCTCAAGACAGAGAAGTGTGGAAGAAGATGGTAGGAAAGAACCTTAGAGGTTCAGTAAGCAAAAACGAATAATAGAAGTCACATTTTACAGTCAACATCACACCAAATTTTAAATGTGTATTTGATTATTGTTGAAGTATTTGATAATTGTCAAAGTAAACGAAAGAAATCCATTTAAGTTGCAAGCCCAGTGCTTGTATTAAAAAATGATGATAGATATCTCTGTAATCAAAATTAGGTCAGTTACCTTTAAAAGTAATCCTCAAATGTAAAGACTTCGGCATCGTCATTGGCGAGCGCCTTCCTCTCTCAAATCACAATTTACGGAACTCAAGAATGTTCGTTTCAATCAGGTTTGCGACAATGTTTGGGCAAGATTTTGTATTCCGGTATCTGGAAAACTGTCTGGAAAATTATTATGCAAGACCAAAGAACTTCTCAGATCATCTTACTGTAATGTCCTGTCCAGCAATGTTTTTCATTACATACAATTCCTTGTGGTGGTTCTATCAATAGAGAGTTAAGTTTTGATTTGAATTATGGATGACGAAACTAACGCTAGAGGCCACTTATATCCGCTAATTGTGTTCTCCAGCAGGTTTGTCTCTTTAAATGAAAAAAAAATCCGAGTTTTGGGGAAAAAACAAATCTCTGTATCAGACTTCGTCACTCCTTCAGTCGAATTAGCCAACCTCATATAGCTGAAAAAAGCACTTATAAATGTTCCTCCCATATTTGGCAAGATTCGAACAAAACCGAGGTCTTTCCAATGAAAAAAAACTTACATCAGCACATAGTATAAATGGCGTCCGGATTCATTAATCTAAGAGATCATCCTCCAATTTAAAGTGACACTATCTTGTTCCTACTCTATACATAAAAGTTACTTGGGACCACTCTGAAACGTCTCTTTGACCATAGAGTTATCTGCGTCCCCCCTAATACCTTAGACATCGAAGAATATTTTCCAGCCACATGCACGTTTTATTGATTGGTTGCATGCAAATCGATTTTGAAAGGTGGTTATGAAAACGCAACCATGACTGCTTCCTGAATAATACTAGCATCTGCTAATCTACACAATTTTGTAATCTGATTTTTAATTTGAGGATTTCGTATTGCTTGACATATTTGCTACAGCCTTATATCAACTATGATACTTATATGCTAATAGATACTGGCGACAAAATCCGATGGAATCAAATTAATTAAGACATAAATAAAACATCTTTATGAAAAGTCCACTCTGTTAATTGTCTATTAATTATTGTTATTTAAAAAAATACTAAACAAACAATAGCTTTGAATGTTTCGGTTAGATTCTCAATGAAGAACGTGTTATAATGTAATGATTAATTATGTTATTAAAGCTATAACATTCACAAAGATCGCTATTTTTTTTAATCTTAAATATATTTATACTCCATGGAACGTCTTCTATTCAAACATGTAAAATCATGACACAATGCATTTTGGGATTGCGTGTGTGTAAATTGAGTCGAAGGCCATATAAATATAATCGCAAAATGCAGACAACCATGGGAAAGCAATTGCTTGTTGAATAATGCAACAGGCTGTAGCGTATTGTAAGAAACTGGCAGTTATTGCATAATGCAACAGATGTAGTTTCCGATCGCTTCAATCACAGGTGATTCACTCAAAGCATTATCAGTACGTACCAACAGCGATGTTTGTTGCCTTTTTTTTTTATGGAATGGAATATTTGTATTAATTTAAAATACACCTCTTGGCAGCTCAGTAACCAGGGGCAGCTCGTGCATATGCACTGCGGAACTGCAGCAACCCCAATTTTTCTCGATATATAAATATATTCATTAATTTATTTATATTTGCTTGTAATATATAATTTTATCATTAACAATCCTATGCAATTCTCTTATTTTGTATAAAAAATAATAAAAATCCATCTTGTAGCACTTAGGAGCGCGAAGGACGCTAGCGGCACTGTGTTTACCACAGTGTCATATTGCATATTCAAATTACATATTCAAAATTACTTTGAATATGTAATTCAAGGTAATTTTGAATTATACTAAACTGTATAATTTTATCGATAATAAACAACATTTTTTTCATGAAACAAAACAAGAAGAATAAATTTTATATTTAAGTAATTTTGAATTATACCAAACTGTGTAATTTTATCGATAATAAACAATATTTCTTCATGTTTAATTTTTTTTTCTAATTTTTACCTTAATTTTGATATTTTATCCAAACACGTATACACTTACTTACAGTGTTTATGTATATTTCGAAAGTTGCAGCGCCCCCACGATTTCAAGCCACGAGCCGCATACAAAAATTTAAACAATTAATTAAAAAAAAATATTATAACCGGAATTTACCTTTTTTTTTTTCTCGTTTTTTTTAGATGAAGGCGCTAGTTGCCATTTTAATGTAAACTTTTTTACAAGTAATTACTTATTTAGAAGTAATTCTGCTGCAACTTCAGAAAATAATATTAACTTCTTTTGGAGAAAGATAAATTAATTACGTTCTGCTATATTTGCGTGCTTGCGCATGCGTTATAATCATTGATCGTCTGCTATTTATGAGCGAATTGAATAGAGCTTTTGTCGTTCTGCACAATCAATTTTTTCTTACCGAGGACAAAAGGACTGCTGAAGATGTTACATTTTTTTTAAAAAATAAATCACTAGGAGTAGTGGGGAGAGAGATAATAGCGAGAGAAAATTTTTAAATGTCTTTTATTCGCCTAAAATTTTAATGACAAGTATTTAAATAAAGTCCATACTTTAAGAGACATACAGCAAACAAAAATTTATTATTGCAATTATTAGAATATATTTTTAGTTTTAAAACTTTAAAATTCAGGAATGGATAATCTGTGAGGTTTAGAAGCAAATCTGTTGTCTAATACGTATCGGCCATATGCGTTGACAGATTATGAAGTGACTAATTCAGCAAAATGGACATTATTTCATGAAATAAACAATAATCTACAGAGGTAGAAATAGAGGGCGTGTGCAGAAAACATATAATTAAAAAACAAAGTACTTGGTGATTTTTAAATTTTCTCTTTCCTATATCTGACGATGTTTAAAACGAAACGGCCAGCACACCGTAATGTTGCTGACTTATTGTGTGAAAGCAAAAAGACGTAACAGGGAGAAAAAAATTCATGTCACAAAATGGAAATCACTATAATACTGTCCATAAAATGGGGCTAGACAAAATCTCTTTGATTGGACGCTATGTATTTGGTTTTAATCATGTGCTACAACTAGAACTACTTTACATCCTAATACTGTTTTAATATTTTCAATGAACAACAGATTTTACATTTGTAGAGAGATAACAATTCATATGCTGGGAATTCTATCTAGCTTTAAAAGCAAACAATTAATAATAATAAAAGAAGACTCGGCAATAAGAAGGCAATGATCTGTCGTGAATGGTGTGTGTGTGTGTGTGTGTGTGTGTGTACAGACACGGAGTGAGGGATATCTTAAGAATAGATATCAACTTCTTTTTCTGTAATCTCGGCATTCGATTCTGTCTTGCGTAAAGTGCTTAGTTCTCATCTAATGAACAGTGATTCTGATCTTAGAAAATCCAACCATTGTTAGGTTTATGCTAGCCTAGTAGAAAGAAAAAACTATCAAGCAACGGGTGTTTGATCTCACTAATAGGATAGAATTGTAAAACAAAAGAGCGTACTGACAAATGAGTGAAGACCAACTATTCGTCTTCTTCTAATTTCTGACAAGTTCTACTTCTTTCTCTTTCTCCTGCATTAAGGAAACTGTTTTGGCTGTGCTCTTTATCATTGTTCCGCTATATCTGGACCACTTAGCCATAATCCGTCTTGGAAATAAATGAATTACTTACATGACGTGACAAAAACTAAGAAAAAGCCCGTTTGTTATATATTTTTTGCATTAAATTATTTCTTTCTTTGTTTCTTACATCTCACTTGAGGGTTTCTTGCTTACTGCCTTCTAATACTGAGTTATTTGTTTACCGGATTAATTAATTACAATTTTATGCATTTGGTCTTCAAGTTGATGTCTTCAGATCGGATTAAATGTTTCGATTGTGGAGTTTGTTCGTCATGATCAAGTTGCGTTTCCTTTGAAGGATTTTCTTGCCCTCCGAAGCGAAATAAAAAGTATAGCCATCAAAAATTAAACGCTATTCTCATTAGTATTACTTCCGTATTAAACAGAAAATTATTATTTTTACTTAAAGATAATTTCTCATTTAAAGTGAAAGCTGAAATTCAACAGAAGCCATCTTCAGATTCTGCTACTACTGATTATGGCTACACCCTGATTTAATAGAAGTCAAAATTATTATGATTATGGCTATACCCAGCAAGATTCTCCAGTTACCAAAAGTTTACATTATACATTAATAATTTATAAATTCTCAGATTTATTACTTGGTTAAACATCTTTCAAAAATTCTCACTGCTTTTAGACCGAGCGTCAAAGATTACTGCTGATGTTACAAATAAAATTAAGGACTTCATCCTGCGGGCAGTCTGAAATGGTGATGAGCACAGATGTCATTTTACTTTTTATCAATATTCTTCACTCTGCAGTTTCTCCGACAAGATTTCCCAAAAGACATTATCGATCTCTTTGATTTCATCATACACCGAGAGACTATTTCTTGTGAAACAGCCAAATATTTCGATGAATAGAAGGTGAAGCAAAGGGATTTTTCCCCTACCTTACTCTGGTGAATTCTTGGAGCATCTGGAAGAAATTTGTTTTCCCAATATCTTTCCTCCTCCTTGACTATCTCGGACTTCGCTTTGTCCGATACATTTTTTATTTGGTCACAATCTAAAGTGGATCCAGTACGGATAAAATAATTAATCTGTAGAGACGTATCAAGTTTACCATCGAGAAAGGAAAGAAACCAAAAACTATTTTTTCTGTGTATCTTTGACCTACTTTCACAGTTATGTAACGTCCATCATCTTTCTGTCTAAGAAGAATGGCATAAAAACGAGATGTTCTAAGTTCCACTTCTAAGTCAGTCAGCATCGATGACGCTCTTCAGCAGGGTGGAATTCTTCATGCGTGCTATGCTTGCTGCGCAAGCTCATTAATTCAGAAAGAAGTAATATTTATTTGCAAATAAATACATGCATTTATAAGCATTCCATTTAGGCTTTTATTTTTGTAGACAGAAGACGTCTTAAGCTTGCGCGGCAATAAATGAGTTTTGCGTTGTGTATCGAAGGCCGATGCTTGCTCGTCTAGTCAAAGCTGCCTTGGCTTGCTCGGTTGTAGGAACTTCCAGGTCCTCGCTGCAGCACTGTGATTTCATGCGCGCGCATAGCCATTTCACGTCGTCTCATTCTGTTGCTTAAACACAGGCCATACGCAGTGAAAGTAGCTCTAGCCAGTGAGCTTCCGCCAGCCTTTACAAGTGTGCGTGTTGCTTGGGAAAATTAAGTTACAACCAACTTTTTATGATGATGTTATTGACCAGTTCATAAAAAAGAACCGTAGAGTAGAATTTGTATTCAAGTAGATTGAAAAATTGAAATTGAAAAAGATAGAATATCATTTGTAAAATAAATGTTGTATTTGTATGATTAAATGTACATAAATTTCTAAATACTGCGCATAGTTTTAAATGGTCAGTAATTCATTATTCCGTTAATCAGACTTCAATCACACCTCTCACTCCCTGAATGATAACAAGAGCAAGCGTGAATTTCAAGACCAGCATTCGCCCTTGCTCTTCAGTTGAAAAGACCTGAGGATGTGTCCTGTCAGAAACGCAAAGAATCTTTATAAAGATGTTTTCCAATTAACAATGTGTTAAACAGTCTCAAACGGAGGTGGCAGAGTGTTTTTTTCTCCCGAAAATTGGGTATTTCATCTCTGTAGATAGACAAACCAGTGAGAACACATTCATGTAGTAGATATAATACACTCCTTAGTTGCTTCGGTCCTAATTCAACCAACCTATATAATAAAACCATCATTGTGAACAACAACAACGCGCACGCGCACGCACACGCACGCACGCACGCGCGCACACACACACACACACACACACACACACACACACACACACACACACACACACACACACACACACACACACACACACACACACACACACACACACACACACACACACACACACACACACACACAGAGAGAGAGAGAGAGAGAGAAAGAATGAAGTGACCTTTATACGCAGGATTTAATGTTTTTCAGCTGCTAATGTTGTTAGTCTTACATAGTAATTTAATGAAATGTTTTACATGCTTTTTATAATTTTCAAGATATTTGGATTTGTGTTTTATTTATTCACTTTTGAGAACTGGCGTATTTGAATATGGTCCTACTTCACTGTAACCTTATATATGAGCTCTATCAGTATTCTATTCTTACGTGGCATCATTTCATCTTACATTAAACATTCATCAGACGATCCCAAAAAGTCTTAACTTTGAGAAGCAGTTAGGAAAATTAGTTTTTACATATTGTATAAAGATATGTCGAAATATAGGCACACACACACACACTTTAAAACTTTTGTTATTTTATTTTGGAAAATGTATGCATGTTGAAGAATATTTAAAATTTTAAGGAACAGTCTTATAATCGTAGACATCGACATGCATCATGGATTCTGTTTACGAAAAATGAACAATTGAGAATTCAGTGTTTCATCATCGCATCTTCTATAGGTAACCAGTGAAGTTATGAGTGGCTGAAGTCACTCCAAGTTACATAGAGTGTGTTCAGTTTCTACGGATAAAATTGAAACTAATTTTTGTTTTTGTTTCACTCTAGTCCACGAGTGTTCTATCATCTATCATTGTGACAGATTTCGCAAGACAAGAGACTTATTTTTAATAATGCTTTTTATCTGAAATATATTAAATCTTGAATCAATGGAAAGATGTTGCAATTGTTGCTTCCAACTTATGCTATGGAAATGTCTTTAAACGCTGGTAAATATTAGAAAAAAGTGTTTAGGTACATTTTAGAGAAGTCTTTTAATAACTGTATGTTGTAGTAAGACGTATTGAATCCACCTTTTTTCCTCTAAATGATTATTACAGCAACAATGTCCTTGTGCTCATTCTCACGCGAAGAAATTCGAAGTACCAAATAACAAGTCTTTTATGATATACATTGCTATTTCATCAAGTTCAGTAACTATTTTACATTAATATTTACTAAATAATAAGCAATCGTGTGAGTTCTGCAATGAACATATCGCAACTAGCAATAAATATTTCCTACTTATTATCTGTCATCTACAGACGTAGATGACAAATGGCTTTCCCAATCGGCAAATGGACGAAAAAAAATTACTTGCGAAAGAAATAAACTTGAATAAGTTAACAAGTGTTTTCGAGTTTAAAATGAGTTGATTACGAAAAAAAATTATTATAACAATGCTGTGATTTATGTAATCAAATGGTAATTTAACTTATCTAATGTAACTTACACAAATACAGTTAAGTATCATGTTGTTGCATTCTCTTTCAGACCATAACAACAGAGAAATAGCAGGACATTCATAAGAAGGAAAATTCAAGCTCGCTCTTTTCCTGGCAGTATATTATATGATTTAGCTGTTACTTTAGCATGTGGGATCGAAAAAGGATTTATCAAAGGAGCGTATCCCATTCTTATCTGACGCAGTGGGATGTCTGAAAGCAATATCAGCCCAGTGTGGTATCTATGTAGGGACGATACCACCAAGTATAATAACTGCGTCTACCAGTGGTAGTAATTACAATGATGCAATAAAAAAATGCTATTCTATTAACTATACAGAAACAAATTCAATAACTATATAAAAAAATTCAATTATATATTTAATAATTTTTATCAGAATCACTTGTGTTAATATAAATGTCTTTATTTGTAAAATTTTCGGCTAAGTTTCATAACTATTATCAATACAATTATAGGAAACCTCAAAAAAAGAAAATAATAATTCAACTGAAAGCATGTGATATCGAATATCGCGTGCAATTGACGTGAAGTCAATTGCCTTATTCTCCCATAATCTTAAAATAGAATAACAAAATAATAATAGAATAATAGCCCATAATTTTAAAATATAATATTTTAGAAGGATGACTAACCAAAGTGGTGTGGCTAATGACTCTTCCAATATGGTGAGGCCTCAGTACTTTATTAAGATCTCAATGATGGAAGCCACACCCAAGAAAACACCAAAGTTAAATCAATGCAGAAGTCATATACATTTCCATATACAAGTATAAAGAAATGTGTATCACTTAGTTCTGTATACGGAAAATATATATAACTTTGGCATTGATTTAACTTTGCTATCTTCTTGGGTCTGGCACCCACTGATGAGACCTCGATAAAGGTCGAAACCGATCTGGGTGGTTTCTCTTCCCATAGTGTTTTTGCCTGGATATAAGGCTTAGGTATAAGAATAAAACAAGAATATAAGTTCTTCTGAAGTATAATATATACAGAGAGGATGCTATGTTATGTGCTTCCATGGCAACAGATTCCGCGCGGGCATGTAACTGACATCAACTGTCCTTATGAACAGGCTCACATAATGTAATCTAGAACTATCCTCCAGATATTTTTTCAAGGTATGTTAAGTTTCAAAGAAATTGTATACCTCAAGAATATTAATAAAATTATTTTTTTATGTAACTCCCACCTACACGAAAGGTTGAAATAGTAGATTAGTACCACGAGTGAGCTAATGATATTTTCTGGTTTTATTAATTTTATATAGTTTGGTATTTTTACTTATAGTTTTACTTATTTTATAATTTTACTTATTAAACCCCGCACTGGAGACCAAACATGAATTTTTTTCAAGCCACTTCAGGCTTCTAAATAAGCGGATTGGTGATCTCACGGATGATGAAATTCATCTTCCAACTAAATACAATCACAAGCATCCATGCTCATGGCGGGATTCAAATTCGTAGCCTGTTGGGGGAGCAGATACTCTAATCACTCAGCTAACCATGCTGAAAAAAAAAAAAAATGTATTTACCAAAGCTCGAATGAATGAACTTCGGCATGTTAGGCGAATGTGAAACCCACTACATAAAATACTAATAAAACTGGTTAAACAGAATTTATTGTATTTTTGTATCGTATGTTGCAGTAAAATCAGCAAGGAGCGCGTAGCACTTATTTCATAATTAATAAAAGAAACTTTTAATTCAACATTTTCCACTCATTTAAAGATATAACATTTCTTTCGTTAATATATTTTCTATATTGCTACTGAGGAAAATGAAGAATGCTATTTTTTTGCTAAACTTTCGCGCGCGAGAGAAGCTGCAAATGAAACAAAATTATTCACGAACACTGCAATGCAAAAGATAAAGCATAATCAGAGTGTTACTAGAGCTCTAATCCTGCTTTAATCGTTATTCCTCCTTACTCGGATCGTATGATATTCTAATGAATGTAAATTATCGTACGATCATAGCTTTGAAATATATTTTCAAGATCTTGACCAAACACCACGAGAATGGAAATATGAGTAGAAATAGAGACAGATGCTCATATTTTCACTCTTGTGGTCTTTAGACCATGAAATGGCTTATGTGTTTCGCTCGGTGTTTTAGTCGGCATTCAGGCTGTCGTTCTTGAAGCCTTTCAGCATCATTATATTAAGTACACATTAATTTTTAAAGCTAAGCTAAGGATATAATGTGAGACAAGCTGGTAAAAACATGCTAACATATTTTAGAAATCACGATTAATCTATTCGGATTATTACAATATAATCCGAATAGATTAATCGCCTTATGGCAACTCGTAGTAAAGGTGGAGCAAGCTCCAGACCTCTTTCGTCAGTATTTTCCATCAATATAAAGCACATGCAGAGGTAAGCAACCTTTTTAATATGAAAAGCGCAATATAAAATTTGAAAATTATGGAGGGCTCATGAGACAGGCATTTTTTCTCTCATTTAAGGCTTAGAAATTCTATGATTAGTTGTTTTTAAGAAAAATGAGATTTCAAATTTTAACATTATTTTATTTACCTCGCTTTTATAACATATGTTTGTCACATATGAATGAATATAAAATATCATAAAAAATAAAAATAAAAAATGAATACAAAAAAGAATATTCATGTTAACAATTAGCATGTATCTGTGAGATCAGATGCGAGCGCCGTGCTTTATCAATCATAATGGCAAATGTATTTGTTTATTATGCAATAATAGTGTGGCTATTTCTAAAAAAAAAGTAATATAGAAAGACCTGTAAATATCAATTGTAATTTTAACTTTTTTTAAATCAGGAGGAGTCGGCAAAATAAAAAAAAATTACATCGTTAATTTTTTGCAGGTTATAAAGCAGTAGATAATTACATAATTATAGTATGTAATTACTAATTACACATTGCTTTTTAATGTCAAAATGCATAGTTTATTCACTGAATATGAGTTTATGAAAAAATCTACAAAACATCTATTACATTTAAGTATTTCATGGAAGCTTTAACCATAAAATCTATTGTGAAATCGTGTGACATGAGATGACACAAATCTCTTGAAATCTTTCTGGATTTCAACTTTGGCAAAGTGTTTTCTTGATAAGCCTATCTTCCATTTTTTGTATCTTCTCATCCCCTACTTCCGACACTTTATCTGTGGTTCAGTGACACTAACAGCGAAAAAAAAAAAAAGCGAATGTCATGTCTCACTTCTACGGAGACACAGTGCAACAAGAGTCGCCTTCAGGTGAATATTTTATCCATAACGGCGACAGGATGAACGTAAGGAAAAAAAAGATGACGACAAAACGTTCTAGCCCTTTGCAATCAAGCAATCTATTCCAACTGATAGACAGTTTGACCTCTTGGCATTTGCTGCCTTCGTGTCTATGTTGCTTTCCTTCTTTCCGATATTATACTATTGAATGAGTCAAAAATATATAATCCAAAAATTGACTTTATTCAATATTATAAACAAATTTTAACGAAATTAATTTTGCACGCATTCGTTTGCAAGTTTTTTAAAAAAAGAACTTTAAATTTTATTGGTAGATGTTTGCTTACTATCTCCTGTAAATGTTGCTTCACCGACGGACACACGTGCATTGATGGAATGTAGAAAAGTGATAATTGTGGATATTATTTCTGGGAAAACTCCCATGTTACTCCTCTTAAACAAACTATTACATTTATGGCTATTTTGCCTGCTTCTGTTTAGGAGTGCCCCTGTTTAAATGTCATTAGCGTTTTATTCACGGATTCTTAGGGCATTGTAGATGTATATTTACCAATAAATATATGTAGCATAAAGGAAGAAAAATTTGCACATACCTTCTTCTGAGTGTTGCGGCTTTTCTTCTTTCAGCGATGTTCAAACTACTGTGTGTGGGGTGGGTGGGGGGGAATTAGGCAATGTGGGAGAATTAAAATAGAAATGGAAAAAAACCGGTTTTTTTTTAATAATATATATTATTCAAAACACATTTTATGGCTATTGTTTCCGATATTGAAAGCATTGTTTCATTGTCTTGTCTGTCTACTATGATGGCCTTGTCGATCTACGGGGTATGTTTTTGTTCAAGGGAGTGAACAGCTATTTCTATTTTTCCTGTGCTTTGTATTCGATGTTTCTTTTTGATGCTGCGTTTTTTAGTGTTTAAATGTTCTGGAATAAGGATGTTACAATCGCGGAAGTGTTCTTGTAGTCTTGCCCATAAAGACCCGATGGTGGAACCTGTGAATCAGGTCTGGGCAAGACTACAAAGAACACTTCCGCGATTGTAAAATCCCTATTCCAGAACATTTAAACACTAAAAAACGCAACATCAAAAAGAAACATCGAATACAAAGCACAGGAAAAATGGAAATAGCTGTTTACGCCCTTCAACAAAAACATACCCCGTAGATCGACAAGCCCATCATAGTAGACAGACAAGACAATGAAACAATGCTTACAATATCGGAAACAATAGCCATAAAACGTGACGCGAACTCTATCAACGTACACAGGCCCTACATAATCTCCGAGGTTTGGAAGCTTCACAACATAAAATTGAGGTCACAACCCCGACCAATAGGCGATAACACAAACACTTCAAAAGCAGAAGCACCTACCCGACCTGACATAGCATCCACTTCCTCCATGTGTTCAGACGACGACCAAGAATAGTCGAAACGGACCGCACCCCGTCAACCCCCCTTCCCCCACTCTAAAAATCAGTTGGTGGTTTCAACCCCTTTCACTCTTTCCCACCCTTTATAAATATAAAAAAACGCTCCGCCCATCCCTTATAATATATATGTATATATATATTATTCAAAATAATATATATATATATATGTATATATTATTCAAAATAACCCGGTTTTTTTCCATTTCTATTTTAATTTTCCCACATTGCCTAATTCCCACCGCACCCCCCACCCCACACATAGTAGTTTGGACATCGCTGAAAGAAGAAAAGTCACAACACCCAGAAAAAGGTATGTGCAAATTTCTCTTCCTTTATGCTACATATATTTATTGGTAAATATACATCTAAAATGCCCTAAGAATCCGTGAATAAAAAGCCAATGACATTTAAACAGGGGCACTCCTAAACAGAAGCAGGCAAAATAGCCGTAAATGTAATAGTAATAATTGTAATTATATCACCCCTTTCTATGGCGATATCACCTCTTTGTATTGTCTCCAACACTGTCTTTCCAGGACCTTACTTCTCTAGTTTGGACATTGCGATATAATGTGAATATGCTGATTAATGGTATCTATCGGTCTTGTTCTTTGTTTTTCTGTTGATCTTCTACCATGAATTTTACTATTTACAGTGTTCAGAATACTGTCATTTCCCATACGAACAATGTCCAGCCCATTGCAAATTTTTGAAATTAATTGTAGCGGATATTGTAGGTTCTTTATAGAGTTGATTTAACTTACCATTGTAGCTGATCCTGCAGAGAGGATCATTATATCAAAACATGCAATTACATCCCAATACGTAAATAAATAAACTAAATTTTTTACTGATTAAATTATAAAGTATATTAATGATGAGGTGATGGCTTGAAGATGTCAAGGTCAACATTCATAATATGATACTTATGTACGATCGTTTGAAATATGATACTTATGTACTATAAGTATCAAATGAAGGAAAAAGTTTGCATTTCAAACGTTTGAAATGCAAGTAATGCAAACTAAAATAATTAATTGATTCACAAAACATGCACCCTAAAAAGGATAGGTAACCATACATCGCTAAATACCCATTCTTACATTAAATAATTTTATATAAAAGGCAAAAATGCTAAATTACATTATTTAATAATAATAATAATAATAATACGTATTGTGGAAAATGTATCTAAATAATATTTAAAAAAAATTAGCATGACTTTGGTCTTGCTAATTTTCTGCCAATACAATACTCCTCTAAGTCTTTTAAAATACTTTCTCCGAAGTTAATGAAACCATAATCAACTTTCCTTGAAAAAAGGATCGACGATACTTGTTATTCCACAAACTGATACCAACATCACAGACTTACAATAATTCTTGCATTTAGCTAATGGAAAACGCGAAAGTTGCCCGCAGGAAGCCCAGTAATGCAAATCAAGAACAAACACTCTTCTTCGAACCATTACAACAGAATGATTATTAGATTAGTGCACTCTGTGAGTGAGCCATACGAATCCAGACCAGTGGTAGAGAGTATGGTAAAGATGCTGTTTAGAACAGGTCATCTTATCCCTTCGGCATAGAACGTCCCCAGAGAGATAAAGCATCACGAGTAGTACGTCCATGACAGCTATGATAATATCTTAATTTAATTTAGAATGGATTCCTTTTAACGGCTACAAGTTATCAAACTATTTCGAACAACTCACTAAAAGTCAACTCAAATCAGGGAAAGGTCCCTTAAGGAGTTGTGCTAGATTTTATATTATATTAGAAGTTATAATCATATCATTCACTCTTGGTTTATATGACAGAAATTGGATATATGTGGTCAAAAAGTACTTATTTGCTAGGTATGGATGATTAAATTCATCTAAAATTATCTTCAATGAACTGAGTCAATGGAATTATTACTTGTTCCAGTGAAATGCATCCTACACAATAATTTGTGTTCGTTTATATCAGTTTTAAGTAAAATTCTGAGAAATGTTGACTATTCGTGAGAACAAGTGTAACATATGACGTCTCTCTGCAATTAATTATTCGCATAATCTCTAGATACATTAAATACATCTAATTATCTGCATATGACAGTAAATTTAGATTCTCTAAATGCTAAATGGATCGGTTGTATGGTTAAAGTGTTATTTATATTACTCCATTCAACTGCGTATGTAAAAAATGTTTCATTGAGTTCAATCAAAAATTGCTATGTACAGATCTGACGTTATTATAATAAAAATAAAATACAAATATAGATAAACAAAATGATAAAGGGATTATCTGTGTTGTATGCATAATAATTGAAACAGCGAATATTTAATACTTTTTTAAATAGAGAATGGAATAGAGGTTGATGTTTCAGATTTTAAAATGCTGATCGTATTAATGTATAACGAAAAATATATAATTCATTTTTAAAAACTGATTTTTTTTCTTTAATGTTTCTTTAAGGATTACTAAACTTCGGATACTGGAACAAACGCAAATTAAACCATCCCACTTTTCGATTTTTTTAAAATTTAAGAACCGAAATTGCCGAGAATAAGATGAACAAATAAAACACAATATTCGTCAGAGGTATAGGGTATTTAAGATTTCCCATTTTTATTTAGAAATCATTAAAAAGTTTGCATTAAAAAAAGCATGCCACTCTTGAGCATCTAAAATCAATAAGAAGTTACAATATAATTTTCATTTAATTTTAGCTAGACCGAAATTTAGTGTCTATTAATGAATATCAAATAGGAAGAAGATGTTCATGGTTTATGGTCTACTGCTTTTTCGATGTGTGCTTTTCCATTAGTTCTGTTACACCAATAAGAGTAAATCCGTAAAAAACTATTTTTAATATCTGTTACTGAGATTATTCTAATAGTATAGTACGCTTCAGGAGAATATGAAAAATTTTCAATAATTTTAAGAACAGTGATACACATTGGAAAGTGACACACACAGAGATTGGAAAACTAATTAAAAAGTCAAAAATTGCTCAATAGAATTCATCCACAAGATTCTGTTTATTCGTATGATAGATTATCCACACACACACACACACACACACACACACACACACACACACACACACACACACACACACACACACACACACACACGGTATCTGTTTGCTATAGGCTCTTCTGCCTTTCGTATGTGGGAGAAACTATATATACAGTATATAAGATTTATCTTACGATTTTTAAAACGTGATAGCGCAAGTATCTTTATCTATAAATATGTATTTGATGTCAATCTCTCTCTCTCTCTCTCTCTCTCTCTCTCACAAAATGTTAGAAACCTGTAGTAGTAGTAGATGTTAGTACCTCAAGAGGACTAAGAGTTAAATCATCTCGAAACTCTAAGGACCAAACATGGAACTTTTTTTTAGTAGCCACTTAGATCCCAGTAACCAGGATGGTGATCTCATGGCGTACGATGAAACTCGTGTTCGACATGATATTTTCACAATCATTGGCTGGAGAGTGAAGCGCTATCCACTTCGATCAAATTAGACGAACAAGATTCAAGCTGACAATAAAATTATCTGCAGTTTTACAGGCAATATATTTCGTGTCTTTATATAAATGTTGGTTGTAAACCGAAGTTCTGTGATAATTTGCCTGCTGGCCTGGTTGGCCGAGTGGATGGCGTATCCGCTCTCCAGCCAAAAGGCTGCGAGTTCGAATCCCGCCTTGAGCATGGATGTTTGTGATTGTTCATGGAAATATTAGTGGTGATCGGCGGTAGATGGCGTAGTTGCGGTAGTTGGTGATTGAATGGTGGAGACGGAGTTGTAGAGCAGGTACCCTCCCTCGATGAGTCTTTGGACTCCCTGGAGGTGTCAAATAATAGTAATTTTTGACAAAGGAAAGGCCAAACAATCCAAAAATGTCTTATGACGTATGAAGGTTAATTCTTATAATATTTTTTAAGAATGATTTTGATCGCAAATGTTCTTATAAATAGGTGGCCGGGTGGTTCCTGCTGAGAACTCGGGCTTTCATTAGACCAAACTGGCATACCTGACATAAAAATATGCACTAGCCTCATAGCCTTAGTTTATTCGACAGTCATTCCTTGTAGATATAAATTTATTTAAATATCAATATCTATATTAATACTAATATCTATATTATATTATATTTTCTCAGTTAGTTTCCATAGAGTTATTATAATGATTTTCACACTTTCGAGAAAAAAAATATTACAAAATAATTACAAAAGTGAAAGTTACACCATTAAGAAAAACAACTGTCCAGTTTTATTTCTAAATATTCAACAGAAGCCTGTGTTAGTTTGCAATGTCGAAAGCAGCTTCGTAACAGTTACATATCAAGTGAATCAATAGCCAGTCAGATCTTGTTTTTCAACTCAATAAGATTAGCTGGCATCAGTGGGATATAAACAGAATTCTTAACACTTTCCTCTTCAAAAATATGTCAAAAGTTTCATAGAAAGAATTGATTTTTGGTCGAGGTTGGAGTTATGCCAAATCTCGAAGAAACATTAGAAGCTTAGATGGGGAGTTGTTCTTTAATGGTGTTAAGTGTTTTAGTTGTTTGTTTTAAACCTTGGATATTATTCTTCTTTTACTCTTTTCTACTCTCTGAAAAATTATACATTTTTCTTGTGTGTGTGTGTGTGGGGGGGGGTGATTTAAAGAGCATGAACACGTCCAATCTCTCCCTCTGTCTTGATTTCCCCTCTGAAAATTTAAATTTTACAGGCAATTTGGACAACCACTAGGCAACACTTTTCACGGTAATTTCTAAAACGAACAAATAATATAAACAGATCAATTTCAATGCCTATGTGTTGTTCCAGATCATTCTAAAGTTATTATGGATCAAATGTATTAACATTTTATGATAATCATATATTGGGAGGTAAAAAATACCACAGTGATAGTGTTTTATGCATGTTTGAGAATGCGACCAGGAAAAAGGCAAGTTAGAGTTTAAGGATTGTTCATGCCATTTACACGTGAATGCCTAATAACAGGAATAAGCCTGCAAAACGATTCACAGACTTTCACTATACATACTACAATGGAAATTGATTTCTTTCTAACCCAATCTTGCAGAAGTAAATCGGATCAAAGACCAAAAATCTTTTTAGAAGTGCCAACTACCATGTTGTATCTTTTTGTTGTCGAAAGAGGCAACCTTCATTAAAGTTGTGTCAACTGTTTATGACATTTGTTTCATTAGAAGCCGAGTTATAGTGCCAAGAGTGACGGTGTGTTTTGACGAACGGTCGGAAAATGAGTTTCAAACAGAGAGCTGCGATTGACTTTTGTGTTAAACTTGGTAAACGTTTTGCCGAAACGCATCAAATGTTTCAAAAAGCATACGTGATGAATGCTTATCCCGTACTCAAGTTTACGAGTAGTTTAAGCGATTTCAAAGTGGTCGTGAGACGCTTGAGGACGACGAAAAGCCGGGCCATCCAGAAACTGGACTAAGCGAAGTTAACATCCAAAAAGTGAGTGATTTCATCAAAGAAAACCCGAAATCGTCCGTGAGATTGATTGAAGATGAATTAGGGATTCCAAAAGAAACTGTGCACAACATTTTGACCGAGAGTTTGGGCCTTCGTAAATTGAATTCGCGATTTGTTCCCCACAAGTTGACCGAAGACCAAAAAATGTATCGAATTGAACACTGCAAGGACCTCATTAAAACCGCTCGTAAGAACTCAAACTTCCTTGAAACGATCATTACTGATGACGAAACGTGGTATTTTGAGTAAGAGCCCGAAACAAAACGCCAGAATGCAGTGGAGACCAGCAGAAGAGAAACATCCGAAAGAAATTCGCTTGGGGAATCAAAAGTAAAGAAAATGCTGATTTGTTTCTACGATTCCAAGGGCATTATCCACAACGAATTCGTTCCGCCTGGCCAAACGATCAATGGTGAGTTTTATTTCGAAGTCTTGAAGCGATTGATAGCGAGAATTCGTCGCGTACGGCATGAATATCGTGACGACCGACCGTTCGTCAAAACACACTGTCACTCTTGGCATTATAACTCAGCTTCTAATGAACCAAATGTCATAAACAGTTGATACAATACTAATGAAGGTTGCCGCTTTCGAGAACAAAAAGATAAAACAGGTGGCGCCACTAGTTTCTTCTATTTTCAAAAAGGTCGGTTTCTTTTTGGACGGATGGTGTATACAGATTCTAGAATGATAAGAAATCAAAACCTGAGAGTTAGACTTGATATTCTAGTTTTTTTAATTGTTTTATGATTCTAATGAAAGCTAGAAGAACCATCAGAAAGAGAGAAAAGAAAAATGCACCCTGAAAAAAAAAAGGAAAATATTCCATGTATATTTTTATACTAAATATTTCCGCATACTTGAGCATCCAGCCGAGTTTGATTTTCTTTTGGTTGTCAACAGATGTTTCATAAGGGATAATGAGATGAATTAATTAAACGAGTACTAGCTTAACTAACTACAAGGTCATTTAACAACACTGATGCGTAATTCTCTCCCTCTCTCCACTCATTTTCATGAGCATAAAAGATGTTGCAACATCCTTGTCGTTTCTGGACAAACAAGCATTAATCTGCTTACGTATTGAGTAAAGATTACTTAAAATTAATCTCTACCTAACTATCGAAACTGCTTTTTGCTAATGAGCACACGAAAGAGCAGGGGTGGTCTAATGCGAAATATTAATTTTTAAGTGTAAAATCATTGCATTTAAAGGTTAGGTACTTTCGCAGTGGAATACACGTGATATTCTAATCTTCAATATAATCGATCCATATTACGGTGATCTGAACTCCGTTGTGACTTAACATATGCACCTCCTCCTCAAGGATTTGATTTTACGTGATATTTCCACCACTCAAATTTTTTCTACTGAAACTCATTTCCACC
The DNA here is from genome assembly GCF_054136105.1 of Typopeltis vanoorti. Lineage (NCBI taxonomy): Eukaryota > Metazoa > Arthropoda > Arachnida > Uropygi > Thelyphonidae > Typopeltis > Typopeltis vanoorti. The sequence goes on from NC_143565.1 coordinate 92,005,536, forward strand.
TAGATATTTCTTGGAATGAAATTAACACATTATTAACACAAATTAGCGCAACAACATAACATTTAAATAGTGAAAAATAACCCACATTGCTTGTGTAAGATGCGTAACTGTGGTCCTAAGACAGTCTGAGGAAAGAGATCAACGTCGTCAGCGAAGGCTTGTACGGACAAACAGAATTGTGCAGTAATTGACCGAAGTATTTAATGAAGGCTGTTCCCAATCGATATCTCACTGAACTATGCACAGGGAAATGAAGACAATTGGTACTGGCAGTCGCATGCCTATAGGGAACCGCTATTTCTGCAAACCAGAAAGTTCGTCTACAGTGGTGTCAGGAAAACCTTGACTGGACACTGGAAGACTAGAAAAAAGTCATGTGGTCTGATGAGTCACGGTACACCTTGTTCTGAATCAACGATAGGTAGGGTGTTTGGCGGGAACACCATGAAACAATGAACCCCAGCTTGCTTTGTAAACACAACTCAAGGTTCGGCAGGTGGTGTCATAGTATGCAATCGAACACCTTGCGGATCTATGCAAGACCTTTGTAATTCCGGCTAAAGGAGGTCAACGTAGTATTAAGTATTCAGTGGCCGGTATGTGTAATTTCGACTTCTCAGACGACTTCATCAGGCGCATCACATGAAAGGAGAAACATACATTACAGTGGAACAACAGCCTTAAATTAAGATGGGATCCTATTGCAGACATTTCTATGATCTCTCCAGAGTATATCAGCTCCGTTTCATTAAAGTTAGCTAAAATTCTTAAGAAATGATTTAAAATACCCACTTCTTTCACTCCTCTATCCAAACTCCGTTCCTTACTCAGTACACCTAAACCGAAACATGGCAGTCAAAAGTATCCCAAGAATTTATCGTCTTTGGTATAAATGCGATATGCCTTATCTAATCACGTCGTTAATTCTGCTCACCCTAACGACGAAGCTTCTGTCCCTCATCCAGTGATCTGGAACAAATTTGAAATCATTTTTAGATGCTACGATGAGCTGGAGAGAAGAATTATGGAATTAACAGAAATTGCCCTCATTCCAATCCATCTTAATACTAGCCTTAGGTATAATCTCTGATTATCAGTCTTCAGCTATCCAACTTGGACATACACGAGATCATGCCCGAGTTGACGTGCACAACAATACTATGGCATCCAGAATGGCTTGAACTGTCAGCAATACGTTTGCAAGTTAATTATATTCTTGTCATGTATATTTTTGTATTTCTCTTTTCATGTTATGCACCTGATGAAGTCTTCTAAGCAGACGAAATTAGTTGCATGGCATACACGATGGCATACATGACATGGCACGATGTATTTACATACATCGTGCCATGTAACGAGTCATGTGTTCGTAGCCGACTATCTGTTCCAAGTTGTTGACAAATTAGCAAATCTCAGGTTAACAATCAGTGATACCATACTGAGAAGGAAGTGCAGGGAGTCAATTGCAAGTACTATCAGCAGTATACGACCTACCGCACTCACCGAACATGACAGTAGAGTGCTACCAAGGATAATATGTAAAAACCGCCATTCATCGGCCGACAAGTTGAATGTGAAGTTCCGAGCATCGACTGATATAAATTCAGCGGTGCAAAGCTCGTACAGTGATATGGAAGTTTGGAGAGCTGTGTTGGATCGACGAATCACGCTACGGCCTGTATCGAGCAGATGGACGAGTGTGGGTGTGGCTATACCAGGTGAACGTCATTTACCAGCGTGTGTAACCTCCAGCTATGAAATAAATTCGCAGGTGACGGTGTGATGGTATGGTTTTGTTTTTCCTGGTTTGGCCTCGGACCTGTGCTTGTAGTTGCTGCTGCTGGAGCTGCGTGGTTTATGGACATGAATTTCACCACATTTGACTGGCCTCCACAGAGCCCTTATCTCCACCCTGTTAAAACATCTGTGGGACGAAGTTGAGCATCGGATGAGGTCAAGGACGTCCGCTCCACAGTCCAACCTCATTTACATGCCTACAGGAAGAATGGTCCAACCATTGATAGCTAACGTACGCTCATGGAAAGTATGTCCCGTTCGATTGCTGCAGTCATTGCAGCGAAAGGAGATCCTATATCTTATTAAGGTGGGCGCCATGGCTATTTGTTTCTCATATAATGGTGTCCGTTGACTTCTTTCCAAGCTTTTTTAGATGCATCGTTTTGGCTATTCTATTAACTGGATCCGGAACGTTAAACCGTTCGTGTCCGTAACCGAAAATCTTCGATCCAGCAACAAACCGTTTTTTGTTTGTTGTTATTTATGAGCTCAAGCTAAGACAGTGAGTGTATTATGATTATTACTTGCATGTAGTGTGTAGGTTGTATGTTCGGCAGACAGGAAAATTCAAGTTTACCAGGAAGAAAAAAAAACAGACAAACCAGCAATGTCCACATCCTAAAACCCAGGAATCCAAACTCAAGTGCCTTTCTGAGTATACACCACATCTCATTCTTCTGGCAGGAGGGGATTATAAGATCCTGTCTCATATCGTTTATTAATTCTTCAATCGACAAACTTTTAAGATGATCTTATTTACACAATCTTTTTTTTTTATAGATTGTTCATACAGTCTACTTCATAATATTTTCGGAGTCCCTTGCACTTGCATAACTTGCCACCAAACAGCTGCACTTCTGTACTAATCAAGAATTAGCGGACTATGGAGCGAAAACAGAATTTTGAGTCTTCTATTACAGACCGTATTGCCACAGATTTCTCATAGACCTTTTCACGAATGTTGATCATGTTTTCGAATAATAATACTTCGCAAAATATTCGTATTTGTGTGAATGATTTAAAAAGGTTGGACAGATATTTAAAAAATAAGGATAATCTGTTGGAAGCACGTTGCATGCGATTTAGTCGACAAAAAAGCTTCTTAGAAGTTGACCAGAAGCGTCGTGGTGCTAGTAGCGATGTATTGAACAAACAAGCCAAGGCTACCATGAAGATTAAAAAAACGAACAAAATTATTCATGGATTGCACACAACTCTTGTTTGATTCAGATAAAAATAGAACTCGAACAAGAGGAGAAGAAAGGTGCAGCTAAATCACCTTGTGCTTTGCGACTATGGGAGTTTTTCTAAGTAAGGAGTACTCCTGTCCTTTGGCAGTCTATTCAAAGCTGTGTGTGTGTGTGTGTGTGTGCGTGTGCGTTCTATACTTGTGAGTATTTCGTGCGACCTACCTCATCGCTCTGGTCACGACCTTGCCATAACAACAAAAAAAGTGACAAAGGCGGCAAAAGAAACAAGCCTCGCACGCACACACACACACACACACACACACACACACACACACACACACACACACACACACACACACACACACACACACGCGCGCGCGCGCGCGCGCGACCACTCCAATCGGCTTTCAGCAATCAATACCACTCCGCAGATTTTCATCCAGAGGGGTTGTAATGACGTGGGAGTGACGTCACTGCGCCCGCACCTGTCATGTGTCTTGCCGCCACGAACGCTGTGCAAAAGCCTCTCTTTCTCTTCCTCTCTTCCCTGCGTCGGCTCTGCTTATAAACCGCCGGCGAACAGCAGAGACCTTTCATCTGTTTCTCGCTAGGTCCAGATACGTCTTTACCCCCCTTCCCGGTTCTTTGGACTCAGCTCCGGGGGAAACCTTTTACTAGCTTCCATTCCCTCAACACTTCTCTGCAAAATAAGAGGCTGATTAGTGATCACCGTCTGCCTTTTTCCCCGTGGCCTCCGAAAGGCCTCGTTTGTTCACTGCTTAGCGAGCAGTTTCCGTAGAGCGTGTCATGCTAACACGTTCTCCTCCATGCTGGTCGCCATGCAGTGCGGTTCTAGCGCTGGTGGTCCTTGTGAGTGTACTTCAGAGGTCGGAGACTGATGAGGTGTTCACGAACTCTTTTCTCGTGAGACTGACAGATGACCATGGCAACCAGATGGCCCATAAGGTGGCCAAACGTAATGGCTTCGTCAATGTAGGACCGGTGAGTGCCCATCTTTTTTTCGTTCACTGAGTTTTGATTGCTGTTCAAATACGTGATACATTAAGAAAGTAGTTAAAGGTACTGTACCTGTACAATAGCTTTATGCATCGGTATAACAGTACTCTTATAACTGCTTTTCATACATAGTGTTGTTGTTAATATCAAGATTTCAGCTTTGATATTTTAGGCCTAAATATTGTAACCATATGAGTGTAGGATATTTTTTCGTTGCTCAGCAGTACGCTCAATTTTTTATACATTTTATCTGACTTCGAACATTGCAATCCTTCTAAAACTACTATGTTTTTTTTTAAATATAAAAACGATTATTTGCATCTTACATTCTGATGTTTCAACTACCGTTTGATCTATGTAACAGAAGTTGTATTTGTTCCCAGTGATTTTCAACAATGTGTTAATACACTATATTACCGCTTTTATATTTTCAAGTGTTTGATTTTCGAGTTAATAATTGTAATCACTTCATATATTTTAGTTTTTTTAAAAGAATTATTTCAGAATAGGCTTGTTTTTTTCCCCCCTTAATAACGAAGAGAACCAGTTGAAAATTTTCTTTAAAATACACATTCGCCTTTCTCTAGGATACATTCTATGTTAAAAACTTAGGCGTCACAAGACACGCCTCTATTATTGTGTGCCCATGCGCAGTGTTTCATATGATGATGTAGAATCAAATTTTGCTCCTGAGGGCAAATTGCTACACTTTTTAAGTAGATTTGTTCTTGTCCGTTTTATACTTAAAAAGAAAAGGTGACATTCTTATCCATATGATATCAAGGGAAGAAAGAAAGAATAAACTAAATGATAGCCAAATTAAATACGCCTATTTTAATGGTTACAAGATTCGTTTAGCATTCTAACTAATGAATTAAATTTTAAAGTGTTGGAAACAGAAGATGCCATCTGATCACCTACATTAATCGCAATAAAGACAGGATTCAAACTGTAATTGGTTACTTTTGTACAGAAGTAACCAATTACAGTTTGAATGGCTTCAGTCGTAAGATTACAGTAAAGTGTATATGGAAATTTAAAATCCAACAATCCAAAAGGAAACTGAAGAATTTTAAATATTCTGTGAAAAACAAATTGAAAAGGAATAGTACGAAACAATAAACTACAATCCAGTTATACTGTAGCATATAAATTCGATACATTTAGTTACTTAATCAAAACTTAAAAAAAAGCAAAGAGTACTGTACAGAGGGCAGTTCGATCGATTAATAGGTATTCCTCTTTTACTGACAGCTTCCTATCGACCCGAGACACCTAGGTTCTATTCAAGCTCCCATCTACAACACGTCAACTCTGTTCTGCTGATTTAGCAACTGCAATTCTGTCATCCTTATCAAACCAGTTAAAATCAATGAAGAGAAATTAGTCCCCCACTGTTCGCTGTGTAACTTTGAATTTAAGGAGAATGTCAATAACTTTCTCCTTCGTTCAGTTCTTATTCCCCTAAGCACTGCCGTTCTATAAGTTTTCAAACCTTTTTCAGTGGAATTTCTATATAAAAAATAACTATAGTTCCTCTAAAGGATCTAAGACATTTTTTATTAATGTCCTAGATCCTTTTAATATTTATTAAGTTTTTATTTCAATTTTTATTAAAGGTTTTTACTTTTTATTTTATTTTTTAAAATGTATTATGTTTTTATTTTAACTATAATAAATTATAATAATATTAATAACATATTCATGACATTTTTATCAATAAAGCCAATAAATTAAATTATTAGTGAGATTGTCATTTACATCGTGCCTACAAATTAATGCAATTCCCCCACACTTACACAAACGCACAGCAAGTGTCCCCTATCAGGTACCAGCTGTTGTGCAAGTTTATCGACTAAATGTGATCTACCACATGTGGTTGACAGCTGTCTTGAACAGCTGTACAAAGGCTTTTCAATTCTCTTTAACCTCCTTTATTGCTGAGCTTTGTGTTGCATTAGAAAGAACACTAGAGTTGGCTAGAAAATCCTTCTGCTACTATAATTCTCCAGTATCCACTTTGTTCAATGGCTATTTATAGCATGCGATGTTCATTGTTCGTAGCACATTCGAGAACAATAGGACTAATGAAGCAACTGCGTTGATAAATAGGCCATAATTACGATGTTATGTACACCATTGTTATGACACGAATGTTTTCAGAATGCAGCAAATGTTACTGAACACAGCGACTTTCAAGAAAAAAAACATTAAACTTAACGATGTAGTGAAAAGATCTAAGAATTCATTTTCTTCTAAGGAATTTTTAAAAATGAAAACCATACTCATAAACACTTGAAAACCCTGGTTAAGGTATATTAAGTATCAGTGCTGAAGTCGCCGTAGCACAGTCGCTAGATCGATGCGACATAGGTCTTCAAAAATTATTTCTAAAATTAAAAATTATAAATTTGTATTTGAGAACCTTCTACCTGTTCTTCTCGGACTATGTTACTGGAAATTATAATCCAGTTATATAAGAACAGTACACGAATTGCGTAGAATATATAAATAAATTATATGGTCCCTATATTCCAGTGAACAGAAAATCCGGTTAAATGTTTGTATCTTTAAGAGTAACATGATCCTGTTGTAGATTGGTACACTTCTTTCTCGATGCTGTTGTGCTTTGCAAAGAACTTAACATCTTTACGCCTTGATGTTATTCAAGGCGTAATGGGAACCATTTAGATGTTTCATTTATTTATTATTAAGGTTTGGATATAGTTGGCATCTTAATGGATGTTCATGGCATCTTGATGGATAAGTGTTCTTTTGTGTGTAAAAATTGCGTGTATTCTAGTAGATGGTTTGCCTGGTTGCGAGACGAAAAACCCAAGTTTTCAAATGTAGGGGGAAGCCCTTTTCCAACCAAAGGATTGTGTCTATACCGACTGAGCTACGAAGACTCCAATTGTATAACTGACATCGCCAAATTGTGTTCGCTATTTCTTAGGTTGTAGCAATCGATGAAAAGCCAGAACAAGGGTCATTTTCAAGTAACTCACTGCCACAACGGCATGTTAAAGGTTGAATCGGATAGGACACATTCAACTAATGTTTGTACAAAATATCAAATCACTTTAGTCGCTTTCTAAACAACTGCAAATGTAATGATAACTGGACAATTGCATCTTCTTTACCCACCATTTTAAGCTTAGAACTTTTCATTCATTCTGCGATCATTTAGGAAGTAGGATAAACGTAAACAGCATCCAAAAATGACACTGCATCATTAGTGCATTAGTAAACTACTTTTTGTCATCCCTATCAGTTTATCTCTTGTATCTGTAGACGTCTACATTACTACTCTTCTTCCATTTTATTTTTTTCTTGTTTCCTTCGACGCCAAACTTTTTCTGGCATCCGTCCGAATGATAATGTTATTGAAAATTTCGATCTAGGCCAAGGTCATTTATAGAATTTATATTGTTTTCACCATTTTAAATTTGAGATATTCAGCTGAAGCAGGGTGCGGTTTGTAGTTTGTGTGTGTGTGCCGTTATGAAAACCATTCATGAACAAATACTTGGAACACCAATACTTTGCTCATATGGGCAAAAGTTTTAAAAATTGACAGGATGTTAATAAATATCCTATGCCTATACAATCTTTTTAAAATACAAATCGTAGATATGTACAGGGTGGATAAATAATGTCTCCACTTACAAGATTCCACAATTCGCATGCATACTTGTGTCTTTTCGTTATCTTATGTGAGGCATGCTTATTGACCTGAAGACCTGAAATGGCACGAAAAAAGGACCATATTTGGTCTCTTTAGCATATCTAATAAGTATGTAACCTTCAGCGCAACATGCTACTACTGTATACTAACTGAAAATACAATTCATTCGTTTTTTAAAGTGGCTTCAAATATATTTTAAAAATTGCTAAAATTATAAATCCTTTTAAAAAATTCTAAAAATATCACGAAACGAATTTGATTATCTCTTTATTATTTTCTTAAGTGTCTCCCAACCATGAAAGTACGTAAAGTTCAGATGTTTAAAGTACAATTATACTGTGAAAGGGCTATTTTTTCTGAAATTTTTATTATTTTTTTATATATTTTTAAAATTAATTTCTTACATAATTCAGAAACCTTCAAAATTAAACATGGAGAATTTTTAAGTCACAAATGAAATGAAAATGAATTTTCACCTATAAACATTCACAGACATCCATGCCCGTAGGGAAATTCGAATTCGCAACATGTTGGATAGACAGCGGATATGCTAATCACTTGGCCAATCCGATCGGCAATTGTGATTTCGTGGTCGTAGGAATTATTATCTGTAATTACCGAAGTTACAGAATAAAAGAGAAATAAATTTAACAGCGATACCTGAAGGCAAAAACTGCGTCTCTTTAGATATTTTTTAAAAATTGTTTTAATTTGATCATTGTTTCCACTGCAGACACATAAAAAAAAAAGAAAATTCTACTGCATTATAAGACTTAATTGCACGCTAGAAAACTCTAACCAAAATATGACAAGCTCGATAGATTAACTACTATTTGAAGAAGATTGGTTTGTTAGATGAAAACAAAGAGCTTTGAAACTGTCAACATCGTTAATTTGATTTAGATTTAAAAAAAAAAGTACAGATTATCTGCTCAGTTTTTAACAGATCGCAGTTTCTAAGGAAACTTTTAATGCATTTTTTTTTTAAATCGATGCGTTTATTGTAAAACGTTATTTTTCAACTCATATTTTAAAACTACATTCAAAGATTACAAATAAATTTACAGATAATTTTTTTTCCCCACTCAGTTGCAAATTCGTACTTGGTGTACAAAAACAACAGTGTGTGTGCACCACCAAATCATACACCGACATTTATTTAAAACTCTTCCTTTTTTTTTTTTTTTTAAAGTTTATACCATCCAATAATGATAGTATAAATGATGGAGTTTTGACGGCTGTTTTGAATTCCTGGCGAAGCAATTACTACTACGAGGGTAGTGTAACATGTCTGTAAATTATGTGTTTTTCTGTACGGTATGCACACCTGTCTTATAGGATGAAATCTCTGCTATCTGCGTTTGACACCGGCTAATTTCCCCCTCATATGAAAAGCTCGTATAAAGGTCTCCGAATCAGAGACGGAATTCGAACTCTACACGTCTTTACCGATCCATAACTTTTTTTATGACACTTCAAGTCGTCAATAATCTGGAGAGTGGTGTCACATCAGGGGATGAAATTCATCTCCTGCCTAAAGACAATTATAATCGTCCATGATCACAGTGAAATTCGAACCCGCAGTCTGTTTGTTGGAGAGCGAGTATGTTAACCACTCGGCCAACTAGACTGGAAATTTAAAAACTTTTCTTCAGGTTCTCTTGCTGTATTTAAATCAACTATTGCTAAGCTGTTACCAATAATTTCAACTATGCTACTTACAGAATAGATGGTATTATAATGATATTGATTCATGATTATCACCAATAATTAGTAAATATTCCTTGAAATGTTGGGGAACATATTTGAAAGTTTTGGAACGTCACAGAATGAATATTTACATAAATTTATAAAAATGTGAATTTACTGCCCAGTATTTGAGAATCAGGGAACTGCACACGCTATAAAGTCTGGCGTGTGTTTACACACACACACACACACACACACACACACACACACACACACACACACACACACACACACACACACACACACACACACACACACACACACACACACACACACACACGCACGCACGCACACGCACGCACAGGTGGCGTCACTGTCGTCAAGTTTTGTTCCGAGTTTATAGTGTCGTAGACACAACATCCCTTAAGATTTCACATCGACAAATGAACTCTTGTTTGTAGAAAGGCCATAGGTAATCACAGCATCCGTAACTTCTTTTAGTCAGACATGTGGGAACTACGATAGCTATCTTGGTAAATAAGTTCAACATAAACAACTCGTATAGCGGTTTAGGCAATTAGTAATGGTAGAAACGAGAGCTATCGGAGCAGTCTAGGGGGAAAATCAATTAAAATTTAAAAATTTAAATTTTAATTCGATGTTATTTAAAAAAAACATCGAAGTATTCTTTTGCAATATTTTAAGTAAATTCTTAAAATATAAAAACAAACATTGGTTGCTTGTCGTTTTTTTTTTTATCTCCATCAGGGATGGAAAGCGCCACCATGGCATGGTTATTAAAACATTAATAGGTCATCGACCAGGAGGCGGAGGATTGGCACTTGAGCCAGAAGACCGTGATGCGCAAGTCATGTGACAACCGGCGATAATATACCCTTACAATAGCTCCCAGTGGGAAGCCATCACGAACATACACACCACCCACAACGGAGACCGAAAAACAATTCGTTGCACAATAAAAGTGGGAAAAGCGAATGGAGCAGACATTTGGTAGATGCAAGCAAGTTCCACAGAACAACCAGAGTTATTTATTGATTCAATGTGTAGATTTTCGTTCAAAAAAAGGGAAAAATTATACGAAATTTAGATGTCAGTTAAGTGGAATCGATCTGAGGGATGTGGGTCTTTGAAGAGTGGTGGGATTTAATATGGTTGCCATCCTTCAGATAATTCCCCGGTCGGAAATATTTTTCAAGGTTAAGGTAGTTTAGGTAATTAAAATTTTAAGCACTGGATTGACTTATAGAGTTATTTGGTTCTTAGCAAATCACTTTGAAAGAGTTTATATACTTTCTGCAACTATAATACTTACACTTTATTAATTAATTATCCTATTATCCTTCATACGATATAATAATTCTACTATTGTAATGATGATAGCAAAATACAACTAAGAAGTTACTTGTAGAGGTTGGAAAGAGTCTGGATTTGTTAGTTGTAATTCTAACTTAGCGGCATCTATTCAAGTCACTTTGATATGATTAAACATTTATGGATGAATCCGATAATAAATGCTTACTTTACGATTATTTTTTTTATGTTTTTAAATACCTATATCTTTATTAAAAACTATAGAACATCGTTTCCTGATCGCTGACATTGGTTGTTTACATTTTATTTATAAATTGGTATTAAGGAAATTTAAATGTCCTACTTCACTGTACGCGTGACTTTAGCAAGCACTATTTTTCCATATCATAAATTATCTTTTATGTTTATTTTTTTACTTTTATTAATCATTCATTCATTAAATTCATCTTCGATAGAGCTTGTTTGCTCAGTTTTTTAGTAAATTTAATCGAAATCCTTCAAATATTTAAAACGATGGAATTGTTTATCGATCTGTAAGACATTTCGAAACTCTCTTCGCTAGCAAAGAAAACCTAGAAGTCGTATTTCAAATGTCATCCTAAACACAAACTTCTAATATTTGCTTTAACATTTCTTGAAATATTTCCATAATGTCTGATATTGATGTGAGTTCAGTGTAACAACATCTAAACACGAGAAGTACTCCATATGTTTGATCTTCATGTTAACAAAAGCACCGTCTACAGTCTAAATCGAGAAAAGGAATTAGTTTTAGTTCTATACGAGGTTTGGTGTACATTAATAATTGCTCATTCGAGCTTTGCAATGTCGAGACATCAAAGAAAGACTTAGAGAATACTTCGTAGAGTTATCACAGAGGAGCTAAGAGGAAAGTACTATCTAGGTTATTCTTTGATGTCTCTATAAAACACAGCGAATTCGTTTGACTGTAAGCTGAATCACTTGAATTTCTTGTAGTCTAAAAGGCAACCGAATCATTCAGGTTTAAAATACTCAAATGTAGATAAATCCATCCTGAGAGAATTATTCAAAGCCCTCAGAGTTATCTTTATTTCGTATTCTCTCCTTTATTTCTTTTTCTTTCTTTTCTGTATCGCGACTTCCCTACTTCCAATCGGAGCACCTCCATAGGCAGTGAGAAAAACAACGATGCCTTTGAGTTGCAAAGACCAAGAGTCGAATTTTGTTTATAGCAGGAAGAAATCTTTAAAACAGCGTTTTAACTGAAGGAGAGTTAAGTCTCATACGGGAACTGCAGGGTTACTTTCCACAAAACAAATAAACTGACTGAACAATACATACATCGTTTTGTTTAGAAAAACAAACTGATGATTCAGAACATTTAGGGAGAGCCATCGTTAGGAAGAGAAATTAATGACATACTTACCGCAGTTAATTTTTTGGGATACAGATCCTTCAAACTCATTGAGAGGAAGGACTGAAAACAATGAAGATCCATAAAATTTTCAAATCGGTTATAAACTAAAAGTTGGTTTGTCATTTCAAGTTAGAGTCGATCACTGGCTTTATAGAAGGAATCTAGAAAAGTAATTGGCAAGGATCGATGAGTCTTGACTATAGGAGGTGTTTATATAATAATAATAATAATAATAATAATAATAATAATAATCATGCATTACATCCACAAAGTGATATTGACCGATTGTACCTACCAAGGAGAATAGATGGACGGGATCTGCTGCAAGTGAGACAGACTGTGAAAGAAGAAGAAATTAGCTTAAAAAGTTACATCGACAATAGCTCTGAGCAAATGCTTCAAGCAATTACACAAGAGGGACTTCTGAAAGCAACAGGAAACAAATCCGATTACAAAAAGGAACAGCAAAATAACCGATATGTGCGATGGAAAAATAAACCTTTGGATGGGCAATTTCTTAGAGACACTGTGGACAAAACTGACGTGAACAAGACGTTGCAATAGCTACAATATGGAAATATTAAAAAAGAAACAGAAGGATTTATTATAGCAGCTCAAGAACAGGCATTACAAACTAATGCAATCAAAGCAAAAATTTTAAACATCAATAATAACAGCAAATGCAGATTATGCGATCAGAAAGATCAAACTGTAGAACAGCGGTGGCCAACCTATGGCGCATGCGCCAAAAGTGGCGCATCGCATGATTAGAAGTGGCGCACTGAACACCAGAGAAAAATTTTAAAAAATGTTCTATACGATTTATATATATATATATATATATATATATATACTGTATATATATTATATATATATATATATATATATATATAAACAAAATTAACCTACCACTGAATTCTAGAGTGCGCACTTATTATACTTGTTTGATCTTGAAGCAACAGGCACCGGCAAATGCTGACATGCGTCAGCAGTTACTCAATCAGTTTACAGCTGACTTTCGTGTCATAACGTTCGATGAATTTCTGATTCGATGTGACTGAACAATCCCTTGTTTTCGAACTTATATGTTTTTATTAAAGTTCTTTAAGTTTAAGGTAAGTTTGTGTTTTCATTAAGGCTTAATATAGTTCTGTAAATTTAAAAATAAATTTTTTCATTTTGAACGCGTATGTCAAGTTCTTTCCCGCTCAACTAATTTGCTGATTACTGAAACCTGCAATTATTCAGTGTATTTGTATGTGTGTGTTTTTATGTTTTTTTAATACAATATCTTTCCTTTTTATTTACGCATAGTAGGTTTATTCCTAAAATTTAACTGATTATCAGTAAAGCTTTCGTAATGAGGATGTTTGGGTTGTGTGTGTGTGTGATTGCCAGCTGATCGACTGTTTTATGGCAAGAAGAGATCTTGTATTTCATTGGACATAATATATTTCGAGAGAGAGAGATGAAAACTCTCTATGAAAAAAAAAAATATATATGTATTTGGCCTTCATGAAAACAGGAATCTTATCTTGTAGAACTGTTTTTGAATGTTCATAATGCTAAAAACGATAAAATAATTTAAATAAATATTTAATAATAAGCTTTACTTTTTGGGATAATTTTTTTTACAGTCAGTTAGCCATTACTTTGCAAAATAAAATGAGCAGAAGAAAAACAGAAGGTGATAGCGAGCGCCAGTTTAATGAACTGTGGGGAAATGAGTTTTTATTTATTGCGGGTCCTTCAGGAAAATCGTTGTGCATTGTTTGTGAAAGCACTCTCTCAGATAATAGAAGACATGATCTTAACAGACACTATAGAAAACATCAAGCTGAATTAGAAGAAAAACTGAAGTTAGTTCCTGGGTCTGAGTTGCAGAAAGAAAATGTGGTTAAGGAAAAGGAAGAAATAAAAAAATAGAGACAAAATATATTTGTGAAACGAAGTTGTGAAAGTGTGGCAATGTTGGAGGCGTCTTATGAAATTGCCTTTGTGTTGGCTAAAAAACACAAGCCTTTCTCTGATGGAGAGGAAGTTGTTAAGCCCTGTCTCGAAAAATTTGCAAAATGTCATGGTGATAAGAATGTTGAAAGAAAAGTAAACCAAATTGCTCTGTCCAAGCAAACAATTACAAGACGCATCGAAGAACTTTCCCATGATGTTAATGAGCAATTGAAAGTTCATGTTCATGCTTGTTCATACTTTTCTATAGCCTTGGACGAATCAGCTGACATATGTGATGTAGCCCAATTAAGCATTTTTATAAGAGGAATTGATGGTAATTTTAACATCTTTGAAGAACTTATCGGTCTTGAGTCACTTCATGAAAAAACAAGAGGGTCAGACATATTTGACAAAGTAAAATCATGTCTAGAAAATCAACCACTAGATTCTAGTAAGCTCATCAGTGTTCGCACTGATGGAGCACCGTCAATGGTAGGTAGAGTTTCTGGGACTTTAACTTTACTTGAAAGGTTTTTAGATCGTTCTCTACTAAAGTATCACTGTATTATACATGAAGAATCTCTGTGTGGGAAAACTCTAAATTTGAAGCATGTTATGATACCAGTTGTAAAGTGTGTGAATAAAATTAGAACAAGAGGGTTAAACAGAAGAGAATTCAGAGAATATTGTGAACTGCTAGATATGGAATATGGTAAACTCATCCTTCATTGTGAGGTGCGCTGGCTTTCTAAAGGACAAGTTCTCAGTAGATTTTGGAAGCTGAAAGAAAGTGTTCGTAATTTTCTGGAAGAGAAAGATGAGCTGCCTGAGGAAAAAGCCCAGTTGTGTGATGAGAAATGGTTATTTGATTTAGCATTTTAGTTGATGTTACCAGCCACCTCAATGATCTAAATTTGAAACTGCAGGGCAAGAACAAATTGCTTCCTAGCTTAGTAAATGACATTAGTGCATTCAAAATGAAATTAAAACTGTTCATCTCCCAGTTAGAAAACGGGGATTTAAGTCAATTTCCACATTTAAAAGAACATAGTGAATCTGTTGAAGATAATGGCAACTTTACAGAATATACTGAGAAACTCAGATTATTGCAAGTGTTCTTTAACAGTCGTTTTAGCGATTTTGCCGAAGAAGAAGACTGCATACTTGCATTTATAAATCCCTTTTCACTTACTGAACAAAAAATCTTGACGATGTCTAGTAACATACAAATGGAACTTATTGATCTCAGAACCAATTCTTTATTGAAAATGAAATTTAATGAACTTCCATCACTCCCAGATGCTTCTGATATCATTAATTTCTGGCGATCGTTGCCCTGTGAACATTTTCCAGACCTGAGAAAATTTGCTCAGAGTTATATCTGTCGTTTTGGAACTACATGCAGAAGCGAACAAGCATTTTCATCAATGAAAATGATTAAGAACAAACTACGGTCGCGACTGACTGATTCAAATTCGAAAAACAAGTTGATGCTTTCTGTAACTGATTTAACTCCAAACACTACAAGCTTATCAAAAGCAAAGCAATTTCAAAAGTCTCAATAAAATAAATAATAAATCAATAAAGTAATCATATGAAATTGAAATTTCATATGATTACTTTATATGAAATCCTTTTATTTAAAACTGCTAAAAGTGTCTATATTACTATATATATATAATAAATCATTTATGCAGAACTGTTAAATATATCCATATTATCATATTTTAAAAGGGCTGAAAAGTGGTATAAGTTTGCATGGCGCATCTTAACTTAAAAATGAAACAATCGACGCATGAACTATAAAAGGTTGGCCACCCCTGCTGTAGAACATCTAATCAGTGCCTGCAGCAAGATAGCTCAAACTGATTATAAACACCGCCATGATCAAGTAGCCAAAATAATTAATTGGCATGTATGCAAAAATATGGCTTTCCTACTTCTGATGACTGGTGGCAGCATAAAATAGAGACTGTACTGGAAAACGAAACAGCAAACATTCTCTGGGACTTTAGAACACAAACCGATCGGCATTTGGAACACAATCGATCTGATATCACATTCATCGAACATCGACAGGTTTAGATTATTGATATCTCAGTACCCAGTGATAACAACATTAACAACAAGACTGGAAAAAAATTACTAAATGTCGAGATCTGGCAATCAAAGTTAGCCGTCTGTGGCTTAAACACACCAATGTTATCCCAATAGTTATCGGTGCACTTTCAAAGAAGCTATCCAACTATTTGCAGCAATTAAACATCAACGAAGTGACCCCATATGATCTACAAAAAAACAGCATTACTTGGAACAGTCCATATTTTACGACGCTACCTGGCGGACTATTCTTAGATTCTTGGGTGGAATCTGAATTGTTCTGTATCATCAGTGAAACTGATATTTGAATGATATGTTGTTTTGATTGTGTATCAATTATGTGAATAAATAAATAAATAATAAATGCATAACTTTATTGAACAATATCAAAAATCCACCTAAAACTAAAATTTACTAATGTGGATGTATTTTTAGCAAATTTGCTAAATCAAGAACTCCTGATGACACACTTGGTGAGTTTAACATATCAAAGGAAGACAAATCTACTACCTTTGGAAGAACTAACAATTAAATGCCTCAAAAGTTTTTACTATGTTCATTATGGATGAAAGTACATACTTATTAAGATCGAAAGATAATATAATTTTCTCTTGTTACAGATACTAATAAATATTGATCGTTTGTATAAAAACTAGGAATGGGATCTTCTTGATTCTAGAATTGCAATCGAGATTATTCAGTATAATGTCTAAAAACCTCCAAATCTACAAACTTTAGACACCCCGTTCATTCAGTTGTCATTGAATCATGGAAAGCCATCTCAGTTCACAAGAGATAAAAATATCACAGAATAAATAGAGTCTTAAAAATGTTCTAACACTTTTTCATATAACGGACATTTTAATTAACTTTTAGGAAGCCTTTTTACAATTAAATAGAGGGAAAAAAAGTTTCTTGAGAACGAAAACTGGACTGAGATAACAGCTGACAGCATTTTTTTTTGTTTTTTGAGAGCTTATTAAAATGTAAACGCATTTCGAAACTTATTAAAATTATCATTTTGAAGAACGAGTCTGAAATGAGTACCATATATGAATTTTTATCCATCTTGTCTGTTAGCCTATTAAAAATTTCGTTTTTTTTTTATGCTCATGTCTCTATCTTTCATCAGCCGTAACCATAGCAATCCCCCAAGAGCGTCAACGATAAATCCTCCCCCCTAAAACTTCCTAAGACTTTTCGTAGCGTAGGCGTGCCTGTAATTGCTTCTGTATTGCTTTAGTTTTATTCATCTTGCAGCTCCAGTAACTCCAAGATCGATAGAGGAAGCGGACATATTCAGCTCAATATGACATCCTCTAAGAAAGTGCTGCCAAAACTGAACTTGAACATCTAAAACAAAAGCTGTAACTTAAATACTTCGGGCAAGTTTTGAAGAGCTTTATATAAACACTGTCAAGCATTCAAAGGACACTTCTTGGTTGGAGATCTTTAGAACTAGTTAATCCCTTCTACAAAACAGATTAACTAACGAGGCATCATTAAAGTATATTCAATACAATTAGGGGAAGTTTGTTCACCATATCACACTGACATCTCGCTGATCACATTCATATCCTAACCACATCTTTAACGGCATTCACTAGGTCCTCTTTATTTGTATTACCGTCAATGAAGTTATTTGAATTGCTTTGTGTAATAATGCCTGAGTTGCTTATTGTTTTATGATAATTATGCTGATATTTTCTCGGATTTTTTTCGTTTTTAAGAGGATTATATAATTATTGGCAGTATTAATTTTAATAGCGACTTACTTTCAGTTGTGAAACGCGTTTTCAACTTTAAAATGGAGAATAATAAATGTAATATATACTAAGTAATATCTGCGAATTATTACGAAATCCCTCTTTCATAAGTTACTTTGGTAATTGTTCCACTTACGAACAAGAGCTTCACTAGAAGAGTTTGTATATTTGCCTTTTATTATTGCTTTTAATTTAAAAAAATTGGGTGGTATCACTATTTTCGAACTTTTGGTTCTCTTCAGAGGCCAGATAGAGACAGTATATTTCAGTAGGATGTTTGAAACTTATGTATACACTCAATAGTATATACTCAAAACATTAGAGATACCTATCTAATAGCGTGTTGGTTCTTCTTCTAGCGTGAATAACAGCCCATCTCTCCGAGGTATTGACTCCATCAGATGCTGGAAGCTTGTCAGAAGTAATTCTGGCCATACCTGTTGCAGCATTGTCCACACCTGCACCTTAGACGTGACATCCCAGAGAGATTCGATCGGATTTAAATCAAGAGACCTTGGGGGTCACTGGATGGTCCGAAACTCAGATGAGTATTTTTGGGTGGTTGCGGCTCGGTGGAAGGCGCATTTTCCTGCTGAAAGTGACCATTGGCTGCAGGATGTGCGAAGACCATGAAAGTGTGTAAGTGATCAGCCAGAACATTCTGGTAGCTGGCAGCGTTTAAGGACCTCTACAGACACACTAAGGGACCTAATGTGTCACATGAGAAGGCTCCCCAAACCATCGCAGAGCCGATCTGGCACGGCGGGGCTATGGCTTCATGATGCCGACACCACACCCTTCCATCAGCTCGGTACAACTGATAACGGGATTCATTAGACAACACGTCTCTAGTCCACTCTGCAGGGGTTCAGTTTTGATGGTCCCAACACCAGGGCAAGCGCAATGCCCGATGACAAGCTGTCAACAGTGGTACACAGTTAGGGCGTCGGTTCCCTTAGCCATGGTATGCAGGGTACGCCTTACTGTTCGTTCGTTGACGCTGCTTGGACCTTCGACATTAAAACTGGATGTGATTCGTCCCTCTGTTGCCCTGCGGTTGGTCTGTACGAGCCTGGACATCTACGCTGACCGCAGTCATCAATGGGGTGTGGTCGGCCACCACTTGCTCGCTGGACACTGGTACATCCATTGATGGTATATGCGCGGCAAACCCTTGATACGGTTGCCCTCGAGAACCCTAGGGTTCTTACCACTTGGGAGATAGAATGACCCAGCTGTCTTGCGCCGCTAATACGTCCACGATCAAAGTCGCTAAGATCGCCACCTTTACCCATGCTTGTCAATTATGATACACTGTTGAGAAGCTTCGATGTTTGCTTATTTACCGTCTGTGTTCGGTTTGGGTACGTTCCACTCTGCGCAGGGGATGCCAGTGTCAACTTCCCATCACCCCTATGTCTAATATTTTGTCCATTGAGTGTATTATCCGTATGTCAGCTATCGATAGGTAGATATTAAAATATTCATTTTTTTAAAATAAGATTTACTATAAATATGAAGCTTTTCACGCCCGTTCATTCAGTGCTTGTATTTACAATTGTTTGGATTATCTTGAGCAGTAAATGAAATCACGTTGAAGTATGTAGATATTTGCAATCGGATTTGCATAATATATTTCAATATCTTGGTTTACTGTGATGTTAAACGTTTTTGAATACTTAATATCAAGATATTTCTCTACATTAACTGAATTAAATTTTAACAACAATAACGAGATTTGTATGTATGACGAGCTGAATATATTTTTTATAAAAAAGTCTGGATGTATTTTAATCCCACAAAAGTATATTTGTAATTTTAATTTTGAATTACGATGTCTCGTTATGTAAAACAATATTTAGAATATAACAAAAGGTTCTTAAGACAAAAGATGAATATAAAATATTGTTTCTATGACAACAACGGAAACCTAAAATACGTATGAAGCCTTACTTATTTGCAGTTATAAATTTTCGGATGTCGAAATGGTAGCGGTATGAATTTCACAAATACTCTGTAATTAAAAACGCATCTCGTTATTTTGAAATTTTAAAATATCATTTATAATGTACATCTGTGGGTGTAGTAACTTCACAGCGAGAAATCTCTTTTTTTAATCTATTTTTCTGTCTATTCACGATGCTTTATTAATAAGAGGAAGGCATAAAAATCCTACGAGGTTTTTGGTTGATATGTTTTGCGAAAATAACTCTTTTAATATTTTACTATTACCCGCTCTTTCAGGAATACAAAAATAAACTCTAATTTAATAATAGATCAATTGCTCTAGGAAATGACATCGCTATTTTCATCGCTATTTTAAAACAATGATCACTTGTTTATACTATTTATATATTATTATTATTATTATTATTATTATTATTATTCCTGATACCTCCAAGGAGTCCGAAGACTCATCGCGGGAGGACACCTACAACTGTCTCAACCACTACACCGAACCGAACCTCTACTACGAATCATCTCCATCAACGCCATCTATCGCCCACCTATTATAAATATATATATATATATATATTTATAATAATTTGAATTACATAATTTATATAAATTGAAACGACATGTAAATTTTAACTCCTATCACTACGTAACTTGAGGATATTTATTTTATGTAAATTACTTTTTAAATGTAATGTTTGTACTGTATATAAAAAATTGTCAAATTTTTGGAATGTCTGATTCAGCAGTTATTTGACGGATGATTTTTCCGGTTCGTAAACAATTACAAAACCATGTAAATCGAAGCAATTGAATGAAGGTATAACATCCAACGAAGAAGATACGAAGTTAACGCAACTTATGATTTCTTTGTGAAAAATACCAACTGAATTCTTGGTGTAAATGGAAGTTTTTGAAATTGGAAAATGTTTGTAAGAAAACCAATTTCCCTTACAAGAAAATGCTTCGAGACAGTTTAGCTAAGAATCAAATTTCAAGAAGAGACGTAGCTAAAAGTAATAAACAGATACAGCGAAGGAAAAGTCATACTCCATTTTTTTTTTCTTACGTCTCAAAACGAAATTTTTTTCTAACACTTTTTGATATTTATTTTTCCCAAGAACAATCTTTGTCTTTGCAACTCTCTCTCTTTATTATCTACAGTTTCCATGTTCACTGTTTATCCAGTTCAAATCAGAAAAGAGTAAAAAAAAAAAAAAACTCCTCATGGAGCGGTTCGCTGGCCTTCCAGTCTTCCCCAAGGGCTTCACTTGCGTCTAAACCAACGATATCTATTTGTTCACTAGAAAAAGTTCTTGGATAGAAATCCAAGTGAGAATTGAAACCTAGAAAGCGGATAAGTTTACACTCTCAAGAGATTACTGAAGCTATCTTTTTTTATCCTATATTTCATTTATTATGTATGCTAGTTTTTCTTCCATGTCTATCTCTCTCTGTCTTATTCCCTCCAGCGAATTATGAATTAAACCAAATTAGTTTTAAATGAATAGTTTAATAAGTCATAATTCATTACAAATCTTTTTTTTATTATTATATTACATTATAATCATGAATTTGTGCAAAATGTAAAGGAGAAAGAAGCCAGCTAAATAGTATTAGCATAACCATTCGGTATATTTCGGTGATCATGTTTGTTGACATTTACGAGAAGGGCACGATAGTCTGTAATGAGTTAGGATGAGTTAGACAATCTTATATGGTGAAGGCAGTTTTATTCTTTCTGGGAACATATAAATCATCCAGAGAATGCATGCACTTTCTGGACATGATACTCAATCAAAAGAGTATTGTAAAATAGCCAAGGAAGATAATAAAGAATAATGTTGTTGTTATTTCAGTGACATGAGGAAAAAAGGCAATATCAGCATTTTTAAAGAAGTGTGACACTCAATAGCACAAGTTACAACAGGCAGTCCGTTTCGATTCTATCAACAGGGTCTTACAAGAATTGCTAGACATCAAAGCCATAAAAGATTCACGACAAGGGATGACAGAACTGGGGAAGGGGAATTTGTTGGAAGTCTCCAAATGTATTATAACTGAAACGAATTTTTAGAAATAACAAAATCTCTATTCACTCACATTACACAGAGAACTTAGTAAAGGATAATTTACAATAATCGGGGACTTTATTATAAAACATATTACTGGAACTTGAAGTTATATTGACATCGATGGCACAGGCTACTAGAATGGGATAAATAGTCTGGTGAATGTTTTTCTGTTATGGTCATGATTAGGGATAGCTGAGTCAATTACCAATCATTGATTCAAAAAGTGATTATTTTCTTTCTTTATTATTTTTTTAAAATTCGAAACGCACCAGTGTCGCCTATAATTAGTGATAGACATGGGCCTGCTATCTCTGATTGGCTACCAGTGAAGATTGAAGTGCCCACTCAGTCTCCAAAAGCTAAAGAGTGCTAAAAGGCCTCGCCTACTCCCAATAAGAGAATAAAAAGCGTTATCGAATTTACTTATTTATAAATTATGAATAATATACCTAAGAGATCTGTGTAGCTCAGTGGAGATGGCTCTTGCATCCTCTGCACTAGGCGCCTGAAGATAGACTTAAGTTCAAGTCTAGTCGCTGACTGAAGGAATCTTTTGTAAGCCTTTCTTCTACCGTTTCCAGAATTAGACGACCTCTGGCACGGGCAAGAGGAGTTCTTTCTTCAGGAAACTTTTTCGTCCCGTATAATCAAGAAAATCGATCGTAGAACTCACATTATTTCAGATAGTACCAAGAGATGGCAGCACTTGTTTGCCCATCTCTTGATCGGTTGCCGCTTATAAATAGTGATAGTCATGGACCAGCTATTTCTGATTGGTTACCAGTTGAGAGTGAACTGCTCACTCAATCTCCAAAAGCTAGACAGACAGGGTTAAAAGGCTTCGCCTATAAGGGAATAAAAGGCGTTAGCTGATTATTATTGTTATATCTATTATGTTTTTTCATCCTTCTCACGTGTATCAATTGATTCTAGCACTCGATAAGTTGAAACATCAGGCTATGCACAACAACAAATATTTCTGTTTGCTTTTATATTTACCGTCCGCGCGGTTAGCCTAGTGGCTTTGCGCTTCGCAACCATATGCCTGGGGAAGGAGTGTCCTAGGTTCGATTCCCGTCGGAGACGTGAAGAGCTGAAGGATCTTCCTCAGCCATAGCCAAGTTAGCCGGTCTTGGGCGCGGGCAGTAGGGTTTTTTCCGCCAGTTTATCTGGTGTTTTTCATCCCGCAAGCAGGCAAACCGGACCATTGAACACACAGGGATACAGCCAAGAATACCTTGAGGCATAGGAGTGACCATTCTATCCTCGTATTTCGGTTACGAAATCCAAGCATGCTTGGAAGGTTGTGGGCCTTAAAGGCCTGTTAAAGCCATTGGGATAGATTTTATATTTACCAGCTAAAGCAAACGTGATTTTGATAATTTCTACTGCTTCAGGAGGAATAGTAAATATTTGGGTAGATGGTAGAATCGATTATTCTGCGTAAAAAAGTTCAAATGGGCATGTGTTCAATTGTTAATTGATGCGGAGATACTTTTTGAAACTGGCACGTACAACTCGATGTGCATGCAGCTCTCTGAATCAGATGTGACCAAGAAGTAGCAGTCAAAATTTCAGGTTAGAAATGTTATTAAGAATGTTCCATATCTTTACACATGCTGAATATGCCGATATGATGTTCGTTGACGGTTTTTGTAATGGAAGCGCTGTTGCTGCTTGTAGCGAATACTGTCCATGGTTTCCTAACTGCAGAGTACCGGATTCAAAAGTGTTTACCGGATTCAACTACGTGAGAATGGCACTGTTCCCAGCAGTCATATTTCTTCTAAACGTGGAAATGAATAAAATGCGGATAAAGTAGAGCGCAAAGTAAAGTACAGGCACACAGAGAATTTCTGTACTTATCGTTGCTCCAAATACAAGAGTACGGCGAACATTACGTGAGCAAGGTTTTTATTTTTATCCATTTCACATGCAGTGGGGCAACACCTCCCAGGAGATTGGTCTCGGGGTCGATTGGAATTTTGTCGGTGGATAAATGCTAATCGCCGATAATTCCTTTAATACTGTTCAGTGATGAAGTTAATTTTACCCGTGACGGTAAAATTCAGCGACATCCATAACTGGCATCGGTGGTCCGACTAAAATCCACATACCACTGTAGAAACGAATTTCCAACATCGCTTCTCTGTAAACATGTGGTGCGGTATGATCGACAATCACTTGATTGCGTCCATTGAGTTACGAAATCGTCTTACAGGGTTCATTTATGTAAAATTTCTACAAAACGAACTTCCACTATTAGTGGAGGATGTTCCCTTGGCTACAAGGATTGGGATGTTCTTTCAACACGACGGAGCTCTCAATCGAACTTTCCCTGAAAGATGAATGGGCCACAGTGGTTCTGTTCATGGCCACCAAGGTCTCTAGACCTCACTCCCTTAGATTTTAGTCTGTCGGGATGGATAAAAAGCGAAGTATAAAAAGAAAATATATATACAAGACACGAATTGATCGCTCTCATTATGGGTAATGCTTCCCTCATAAAAGAACGTCCAGACGACCTCAGAAGAACAACACGCACTATTATCACAAGAGTTGCGAAGTGCACTGAGGTTGGCGGTGGAATTTTCGAAGATTTATTATGAACTAATTACAGTATTTGTCAATTATTTGTGTTTTGTATTATTCAAACAGTCAATAAATACAGTCATTTGTCGTTCTCTATAATAGTGTTTTACGCACGAGTTTCAAACAGTTGTTTCTTCACATCCATTGGCAATTGGACGCCTGAACTTTTTATACTCAGAATAATCGATACGACCACTTACTAAAATATTTAATTGTGAAACATCCTGTATGTATATAACTTGCACATTTGTCCTAAATATGATTAAAAATATGTTTCACGAATTTTATCGCTTATAACGTTTTACAGCAAACTTGCTGGAAATGAAATTAGGTCGCTGTAAAACCATTTTTTATTTCATTATTACTTTATGTTCTCTCAAAATTGAATTGACAACTTTGTACTTTGTTTCCTTGAGATAGTATCCACAGAGAGTCAAAGGATCTTAATATTTTTTCGGATATTGAAGTTGACGTGCACCTGTGGATAACAGAAATATGTTGTGGCATTTAACAGCTATGACAGGTGAAGACAGCGCCATCAGGTGGCTTTGTGCACCAGCATATGGTTTGATTGACATGAATTCTGTATTACTTTGCGGTACTCCAAAACTCAATAAACGTAAATATTTAATTGCACATTTTTTTCGCAATGGCTTCACCGCTTTCACATGTCAAGTGCTGTTATCTTATTTTTGGAACACTCTCGTAACCAGATTATTAATGTTTTACTGTTTCCAGAAAAAATGTAATGCGTCCATGACTTTTTTTCTAGTATTTTTTCTAAGCCACTACAGTCTTCTAATTACTAACCTTCAGTGATTGCCATATTTTTAAATTCTTACAGAAGTACATAATAGTATTCTCTAAAATGTCACTCTGAGATAAAGTTATTGAAAAACCAATAAATAAATGGCTCAAAGAGAACAATTACGGAAATGACTTTAATACAATCCCCATATACTCAAGCTTCCTCGTTGCAACGATAAAATTAATCCAATGGGAGAGGTACATGTCACAAAGCTCCGGCAATATTCTAATGGATACGACATTTATGGACAATAATTCTACCTCCAGCCGTTACCAAATTATGATTTGATGAATAAGACATAGGCAATCGTGAATTCTGTAAATTGGCCACAATTGAGCGTATATCAAATATGCATACTAAATTTCAAAGTGATATCATTACGCTTCACGATAAATTCAGCATTTTTTCTACATTTACTACTGGATCTACATTCTACAGTATACGAATATTTGTCTTGATATTATAATGTGAGAATGTTTCTCTATACCCATCCAAAAAGAAACCGAACTTTTCGAAAATAAAAGAAACTAGTGGCGCCACCTGTTTTATCTTTTTGTTGTCGAAAGCGGTAACCTTCATTAGTATTGTGTCAACTGTGTATGACATTTGTTTCATTAGAAGCCGAGTTATAGTGCCAAGAGTGACAGTGTGTTTTGACGAACGGTCGGTCTTCACGATATTCATGACGTATGCGACGAATTCACGCTATCAATCGCTTCAAGACTTCGAGATAAAACTCACCATTGACCGTTTGGCCAGGCGGAACGAATTCTTTGTGGATAATGCCCTTGGAATCGTAGAAACATATCAGCATTGTCTTTACTTTTGACTTCTGCAAGCAACTTCGTTTCGGATGCCCCTCTTCTGGTGGTCTCCACTCAGCACTCTGGCGCTTTGTTTCGGGCTCATACTCAAAACGTTTCGTCACCAGTAACGATCGTTTCAAGGAATTTTGAGTACTCATAAAAACCGAGCGGTTTTAATGAGGTCCTTGCAGTGTTCAATTCGATACATTTTTTGTTCGTCGGTCAACTTGTGGGGAACAAATCGCGAATTCAATTTATGAAGGCCCAAACTCTTGGTCAAAATGTTGTGCACAGTTGATTTTGGAATCCCCAATTCATCTTCAATCAATCTCACGGACGATTTCGGGTTTTCTTTGATGAAATCACACACTTTTTGGATGTTAACTTCGCTCAGTCCAGTTTTTGGAAGGGCCGGCTTTTCGTCGTTCTCAAGAGTCTCACGACCACTTTGAAATCGCTTAAACCACTCATGAACTTGAGTACGGGATAAGCATTCATCATCGTATGCTTTTGGAAGCATTTGATGCGTTTCGGTCAAACATTTACCAAGTTTAACACAAAAGTCAATCGCAGCTCTCTGTTTGAAACTCATTTTTTGACCGTTCGTCAAAACACAGTCACTCTTGGCACTATAACTCGGCTTCTAATGAAACAAATGTCACAAATAGTTGATACAACACTAATGAAGGTTGCCGCTTTCGACAACAAAAAAAATACAACAGGTGGCGCCACTAGTTGCTTCTATCTTCGAAAAGATCGGTTTCTTTTTGGACAGAGGGTGTATAAATAGGTTTATAAGCTTTCATGGTTAGGATTCACACACACGTGTATAAATGAAATTAACAAATTGGACATATTAAAATTAATCAAACTGTATTGATGAAGTCATAACTAATATTTCCCTGTGTCATCCGTCAG
Source organism: Typopeltis vanoorti (assembly GCF_054136105.1). Classification (NCBI taxonomy): domain Eukaryota; kingdom Metazoa; phylum Arthropoda; class Arachnida; order Uropygi; family Thelyphonidae; genus Typopeltis; species Typopeltis vanoorti. The sequence continues at coordinate 92,032,619 of NC_143565.1, forward strand.
AATCATATTAGTTCATCTACCGAAGCATTTTCATGACCTAGCGATTGGAAGAACGTACACAAAAAATAATTTATTTACTGAATGGTGATTCCAGTCGCTCTGAAAGAAAGAAAGCAATCAAGGGAGATTTTGTTGCTTATGCAGAAAACAATGAACACAGTATTGAAGAACTATTTCCAATAGAAACGAATAAATTTCTATGGGCTCTTTGAGTTGTAAGACCTCTGAGTAGAAGCCATCTAAGTATGTTATTGCCAGACTTCATCCTTTTCTTTTATTATTGGTAACCGCACGAATAAAATCATGTTTATCGTTTGATAACCATCGAAAATGTTTGAACTGAAACGAGTATGATTTTTGTTTATATATTTTAATTAAGACTGAGTTGAAAAACAAACAGGAAATCCTTCTGGAACGACTTGCTAATTATCATTAAGTATACTAAGGAGGGGCAAAAATGCTAATTACTTCGATGTATTAAGGACTACGAAGAAATAATCCAACAAATCCTTAAGAAAGATGCTGTTGAGAAACGAGAAAGTTATTAATTAGCGTAATAATATCGAAAAGGAACCGCATTAGCAACAAAATAAACCATGTACGCATGCGTACAAATTGAAGTTGTTTTTTCGTGAGGGGAAGTTTAAAGTTCTAATTTTAGATGTTGCTCTGGGTAATAGTCTTTCATGAAAGAAAACTATGCTGATAACTTCATTGGCGATGATTTTAATAGGCTTGTATACGCTTAGGTTTATCAGCACTGTTTTTTTTTACATTCCATTGTACTGTTTGCGAGATGTTTCTCTTTATTTTGGCAAGACTCTGTATCTGGTTTTCCAAATTTTGGTGAACTGGGCGAAATATGTCAATAACGTATCGTTGAAAGAAGTAATCATTCCAGGATTGATGGCTCTGAAAGGTCGCCAGAGGAATGAGCTTCATACAAGAAGCTTCAGAATTTAATTCTGCCATAGAATAGTCCTCCCTGGAGATTCATCTTCTGCATGAAAAAATATTTATTTTTCAAGGTCTCCAAAGATCGATAGTGTAAATGAGATTTGAGAGAGAGAGATTGGTCTCACCAGATGGCACTGCAATACGCGAGTAATACTCTACGGTGCCCTTTGAGAATTCTCTCGGTAGCGCGAAGATTAATTGAATTAGTGTCCACTGTTAAATCTAAGACGCAATCCCTTGAGCAAATCTGATTGCTTTGAATATTAATAATTTAAATGGTATGCATGGTTAAACAGTAGCCGTCTTCAGTTGGTTAACAATCACCAAGTATTGTATAGAATAAAGGTCACCTTTGCTAAAGTTATGGTTACGAAATGTCGTGGCAATTGTTACACATAACAGCTGTAATGGTGGCTTCAGTGGAATGGTTGGAGAGGGTCAAAACGCTGGATAGTACAGTTGAGAAGTCATACACTGTGGTTGGAAGGTTTACTGTCAACGCAACTGTAGCTATGTAGGATTCGTGTGTTATGAATCTGAGTTACTCTGGGTATTACGTGTGTGTGAAGAGTAAACTTGATTTTTTAGAAATAAAATTCTGTCACCACCGTCTACGACCCACTAACTTAGTCTACGAACTGTGCAGTTGTGTCAACAACTGAATGTACTACCTTTTAAAATATATATTTAATTGATATTCAAACCGAACGAAACAAATCATTAGTACATAAACGCTCGTAAAAAATAGACTTCTCATTACTGAGAAGTTTGTTTTTTACTGAGAATTCTGAGGATTGTTAATGAGAAGTCTGAGGACAGACTTTGCATTAGTGAGGATTGTTAATCCTCAGTACCATTCATTTCCACTGCGAAATTGTATAATCTCAAACGGTTCGAATGAATTGATAATTCCATGATGACTGGCGTTGTATTGCATCAGCAAACAAAAAAACAATACGGATATCCAAGTTTGTGTTTTTTTAGCTAAGTAATTTACAAGTTTTGCATTTTGGTGCCTCGGCTAGATACCTAAATAAAAGAGTGTCATTTTCTACGCGTTCTAGTAGCATCTGTTACCAGCACGCAGAAATGATAATGAGCATAAAATACCTCCAGTTTGGCAGAGTTAGCAAGACGATGCCACAATGCCAACGTAATCTATTCATAGCAATCCATCATACTTGAGAGCTTTTCCAGCGATCGATTACACTGTAACGAGCGAAGGTTGAAAAGAGAAGGCCTAACAGACAGAGAGAGAAGAAATAAAAAGCAATGAGTAGGAGGAAACGGAACGAAATTAGTGAAATGCCTTCACTTCACTCATTACAGAGATCAGCAGAAGAGACAAGTGATAGGCAGAACCTGCGAGTGGTTCCCATGAGGGGGATCGAAGTAGAAATTTTCTCGAATGTTCTGATTGGATGCAGCGAATTGTGATTTGTACATCATCAATCCAAATTAATGGTGAAGTATAAAACTTTGTATTGAAGGAGAGTTGTTAGAAAGACACCTGTAATAAGAAAGATTATTCCTTGCTTTCAACAAGGATTCATCTTCGTTATATTCAAATTTTGAATAATACGTTTTTCTTTTCTGCGCTTCCTACACTATAAATGGCTACAACGATTTTTCTGCAAAACAATTCTGTAAGCCTATTTCAGTTGGAATTTGTTGCGGTATTTTTAAACCACAGATAAAAATCATCGCTCTTTCTAGTATGCCTTTATTTTGAATAAGGCCTGGTGCTTTGGATGAAAGTCTTATAAATATGTAGTAGCGGCTTTTAGTCAGGAATGATGGCATAAGTAATGATCTTGGTGTAGAAGCATTTTCATAATGTAAAAGACACGTCGCGGCTCCCACACTAATGTTCTTTTTTCGTGAGACTGAAATTTATTATTTCAAGACATTTTACCACGTTCTAGTCAGTACTGTATATGAACCTTCTGAAACAAAACAAAACAAACATCTCCACATCATCTTCAGTGCTCTTGGTCTTCTAATAAAATAATGAAGTGCCTGAAAGAACGGTAACCATGCAATGAAATCTCCGCTGGGTTTTACCATCGTTTCGTAACATTCTAGGTCACTTTTGCGCATGTGAAAATTGTGCCTGAAATAAAGGTACGGGTCTTTTTCTTATAACGACATTTACCTGCTGCACCATGTTTAATACTTCGCAGTAGTCACCATGCAACTTGACACGAAGTGCCCAACATCCTTTCCATTGTTTGTTAAACCATTTGCAGAAATCTAAATTCGAAGTCGAAAATATAATCTTTTATTATTATTACGTAACACCTCCAGGGAGTCCAAAGACTCATCGAGGGAGGGCACCTACTCTACAGCTCTCTGTCTCCACCACTCAATCCACCAACTACAACGAACCGCATCTACACCAACGCCATCTACCGTCCACCACCACTAGTATTTTCACAGACAATTGTAAACATTCATGCCCGCGGCTGGATTCGAATCCGCAGCCTCTTGGCTGGAAAGCGGATACGCTAACCACTCGGCTGACCAGGCCTGCCGTTTTTTAAATCTTGACACTGTCATCAATCTTCTTCTTTTCCTCAGAGTCCATTTCAATCCTCTGAAGTTTTTTTAGAGGCTTAAATATCTAGAAGGAGAAATGAAGTGTTAAGAAACAAAAGTTGAATAACTTAGTCGTTCTAAATGATCAACTAACTTATGTAGTCTCTACTAAAATATCTGTGATATTTTAGTATAATGCCGTAAGCTAGTGATAATTAAAATGACGACAGTATAAGGCTATACTGTTTCCATGGTGAAATATGGTTTTCGCTAATTGGAATTCTCAATATATCACAGCCATTCATAAAGTTCCATTCCGCTTATAGCACGATGACGATCAATACAGACACAGATGCAACACCCACAGCATACAGTATAGTCTGTTGGTTGCTATCAATATATCTAAAACAGAAAAAAATCTAAAATAGAGAATATTAGGCGTGTTAAAGCAACTAGGATTGTAATCTGATCATATTTTTCAGTCATGGTTACCGAGTCTTTCGAAAGAATGCGATCTATTTTCTTGTATACAGCTCATGATTATTTTATTGACCTTGGAAATGGTAGGAACATTTATGTGTTGCCAGGAGGAAGTCTGGTAGCAATATTGGATTGTAATTTCGTCTATTTAAAGTGCACTTCTAAAATTTCCATTAACATCATTATGTGTCTGTTTTGCTGAAGTGAATATCATTACGGAGAACCACTTTGATGGCCTTTTAGATGACTTTGGAAACTCGTATACGATGGTAAATCAGAAAGTCAAGTGAAGAAACATAAAATGCACAAATGTTTAGGATTACTTTTTCAACTTTTCTTTCTTTTCCAAACACCAATAAAAATGATCCACAAGTTTTTCATTGCTGATTGAAAAAAAAAAGGAAGGGTTTTAGTTGCTTCCTTTTTTTACCTTTGGACTGTGCGAGACACAATGAACACTGGCAGCTGGGAAGACAAGTTTGGACTTGTTAACAAAACAAGAATGCTCACATTTAGAGAAAATTTCTAATATACTGTATTGTTCTAACATGCCAGCTGTCTTTGTTTATTTTGATTTTCTTACGGAGGCTACAGTCAACTTCGTAGCATCTGCGAATGACATAACTTGAACATTCAGAAACAACCATCGTTAGCGTTTATACTAAGCAGTTTGTCTATTGTGAAGAGGAGTGGAATGGTTCTTTGTGGTTTGTTTTCTAAAAGATATCAGATCGACGAAAAATATTTTATTTAATTTGCTCCTATATATGCCTTCTGTTTATTTGTTTCGAAAGTTGTATCCTAATACTTAATGAGAATTCTTTAAATAGACATTTTAATCCAAAGCGTCAATTTTGATTTTGTCAACAAATTCATCAGCTACTGAAAGTTGTTTTCTTATCAGGACTGTTGAAAGATTATTATTCCAAGAATTTTAAGTTATACACGTAATTAGTTTTGTCATTTCTTTCCATTAGTTTTCCCTAATGAAAGTTAATGGATCGAATGGTAGTTATATTTATATATAATGCATTCATTGCTGTCACTTTCATGCGTGGGTATTGAATAGATGTTTTCGTTTATGGTAGAACGCCTGCTGTTTGCAAAAATTCACATTTTACACTCGATTATTTGTATTTATTATCTGAAAGGATTAGATTCTATCTATTCTAGGATAGTTTGGTTTGGTTCTTGAATGTTTCTCATTTCTTTTTATGCCTTCATCGAGATGGAGCATTAGACTCCATTCGCAGTCTGAAAACAGGTATTATTGTAATTTCATTTTCCGGATTCCATTACTATGGGTTCTTCATCTGATAATACATATATTTTTAGCACATATTTCTGTTGATTACATGTAATATTTTATTGTTGATTCCATCATAAGTAACATCATTTGTAATCAACTTTTTTTGTTATTCAACAGAGAAAACCGGTTATCGGATTACCTCTCTCCGTATTTCTGTTTACATGTCTCTTCAAGTCAAGGAAATTGTTAACTCGTGTGCGTGCATAATAAATAACTTGCTAAATAATATGAAGAATTATACAACAGATCATAAATGTTTTTCTGTTATGCTGTACGAGGTCACGAATTTTTATATATCTATACGGGAATTATTGAAATTAATGAACTATCACCGAATTTTTTTTTATTCACATTTACGTCCTTGGGAACTGTTTTGCACAGTTTAAATAAGGAAGATTAGAATATATTAACAAAATACAAATCGGCCAGAAAAAAAAACAGAAATATTACACTATTTAAAAGAAAGGTGTTCCCTAGGGTAGCGCAAAATATAATATAGCAGTAACTAGTAATTGAACCAGCGGTCTTTCGAAATTTTTCTAGTTTCAAAGGCGAAAACATTTCGTACGGATCTGCGCAACATTGTGATAACATCTATGGTTTCATATGTTGGATCGCCAAACGGAAAATCTTTATAAGTTCAATCTAGTAGCAGACTACAGAATTTTTTTTTAGGCTTCTTTTTTACGCCAGTCACTGGTCGAACTTTGGTGTGGGCAAGTACTTTTTCATTCTGGTGAGTTTTTAAACCCACAACTCAGAACATCACTTGTAAATGGCGAGAACTGTCTGCAGTACTCTCACACCCACGTTTCAAAATTATTAGTAGCAATTAAGTCAATTCAGTTATCGTGCAGCTAAGGACGGGAGTGATTGCCCAGTCGATTTCGGAAATAAAGACTTCTACCTAACAAGGCTTTGGAAACTCTATTTAAATTTTTAAGAATAGTTGGTTTATAAAAATAGTAATGAATATTTATTATGCTCCCCTTTAATATTGGATGGTTTGTTGGAAAACATTCTATCGTCTGTTCTACTCACTTTATTCAATAATTCTATAAACTTATGAAAACTGATAATTATAATTTGCTTCGGAAAAACTAGCTTTAGCTTCCTGGATAACAGATCTCTTTAAATCATCTGTCTCAAGTCATTCCCATCGTGTTAGGTTGAATGACTTGTGAAGATCAAGTAACCTGGATGGTGGATTAAGAATCTGATTTACCAGGAGGAAAAATCCAGCCACTCCTGTATCAGATCAGCTAACTTACATTCACTTGAAAAGCCCTGATAAAGGCTCTTTGATGATGGAAAGAATTTTAGTTCTAGATGGAATTGCAACCCAGGTCTATCCCGTCTATACCGACAGAGCTACTTCGGCTCTTCCTAAGTTTTTCACGAATGAAAAATATTCCAACAAAGGCAAACATTGTTTATCGCTAGAGACCACATTTAGCACAAAATCTTTGGCTATTCAGTAAAATTTCTGTTATTAAGTATTTTATTCCGAAACTGGAATATCGACACAGTTTCAAGTTTAGGTTTAATTCTATAACTAAGAGAAAATACATACTAAAATCCGAAAAAACAATGGACAAGAACAGCTATGTGTTGGATATGCATTGAACTATGTTATCCCCCATAATGCCTTAAAAGCATCAATTGTACATCAGATAAAGATAGAAGCAACATCGCCAATGATTCTTCAAAAACTTTAAACTCGACTAAGATACAACGAGTAACAGGAAAGGTTAGGAAGAGGCAGGAAATGGAATGACGGTGCTTTATTAACCCGCATCACCGAGAGAAAGCTGATGGTCGCATCAAAAGCGATAGGGGGCCTTATAATACTATTCGATGCAATGGACAAGGCAGGCGTGACGGTTGTCAATGTTGAGGGATCTCTGGCGGATGTAGGCGAGATTCAGCTCTACATCTAATTACCCGGATGGCAACTAGATCCGAGAGCGTCTTCTGTCCCACTTTGTTCCATTCTTGATCTCAATTTCCGTCAGTAATAGAGAGATTTATTGTAGGCTATGTGCTACCTGCGGTGATTTCATTCTATATTTAGCCGAACTTTCAGTTAATGAATCTGTTGAAGTGTGCTGTTAGGGTACCTCATGCGTGATACCTCTAATAAGTTCGGGAAGTAATTAAGAAGTATCCGCCCATGCTATTCGGGAACCCACGAACACACACACATGTCCCCTACACGTATGCGTACAGTTTCCATCTTCCTGCTGTGCCTAGCAGCACGTTATACTTGGTAAATCCATCACGCTTCGACACACTTTATTAGCTCGTTACTATCTATCAGACAAATGATGCCAGACAAATTAAACCTCGATGTGTACCGATTACTTGGTTTTATCAGCTCGCACTGCGTTCCAATATTCTAATATGTAAATACACTAATCTTAAGGAGTATCTTCACACATCTTAATATTCGCATGTGTCGAAATTACAAGTTTCTTGCTATACTTGGACCTGTTAAGACTGAGCATATTAACTCCAGTGTTTATTTATAGCTGTATTATCAATAACTCATATACGGGATTATTTATCTCTTTGGTGCAATATTTTCGAACTGTACTTCGATAGAGAAAATTTTTTTCCTTTCTCTCTGTTATATAGGAAAGCTTTGTGACGCTTGGGTGTGCCACGCTCAATTATATGCTGCCTAGAATATCTCTGCAAGGTAGCAGGAGTATACAGAGTCTGTGTCCATCGTAGTGTACTAGAATGTCGCCATCATAACTGCTTTAAAATAGCTATTGTTAATTAGTGGCATGTATATTAACCTATTGAGTCTATATTTAGCGGAATTCGTTTTCGAGTCGGTTTAAAATTTTCATTTATACAATAAGTAAGCAATCAAATCGTACTGGGTAGACAGATCAACAAGAAACACCCGACGAACGACAAGAAATGATTAAATAGAGAAACAAATAAAGCTGTATGATAGTACACTATGGTCTTTTTGATTTACGTGTTGAGTGGATAAAGCAAATGTGAGTCTAATTTTTAAATAAGTACTGGAAGATCTCTTCTGTATGATTGCTCACCTCGCTTACACACGGAGCATCTTTAGTTGAGGACACATTTCTTATTTAATTATCCAGAATGCAAACAATTGAAATTGAAGAGGAGGAAACTAAGGCTACTAGGAAAGCACTGTATATTATTCTTGTTTATAACGTTTAATTCATTATAACGTTCTTTATTATAACGTTAAAACGTTATATATATCATTATATAAAACTGCGTGTGTTCTCCAGCCGATTTGTTTGTTTTAGGAAAATAACTTCTTCTTCTTGAGATCAAATAATGCACTTTCTTTCATTTCAACTGTCCTTATAAAGAATGTGGAAAAAATATTTCTTTTATTTTATTAATGGGATTGTTTTCAGTCTACAAGAGTTTCCATGACATACCGCATTGTACGGCCTTTTTCTTAATACTATTTTGAGTTCAACGTTTAATTCTCCTGTCAAATTAAATATGTTGTGATTTCGTACTTGTCATATCCGGTTCAGAGAATATTAGTAGGCATCAGAAGAAGGCAATATCATTATATAAAACAGCAGCTTAGAATGCATCTCTTTAATTTATTCAAATTTACAATGTATTTTAATTCAGACTACATTCCTTAAAGCACTTTTATAATAATTGTACGTAATGCAGGGGGATTATTTGAAACTTTTGTGTGTGTGTGTGTGTGTGTGTGTGTGTTTGTGAGAGAGAGAGAGAGAGAGAGAGAGAGAGAGATTGCTCTTTCGATTTATCTGAGGATATGATAAAGAATACAGTGTCTGATTCTTCTTCCTATTTTTATCAACTGTAATAAGAGATAAAAATGACGTCGGTGGTTTTACGTTTCCTTCAATAATTAACCACTTCACTGGTTTATTATTAAACTGCTCTTGTAAGTTTTTTTTTTTAAATGTGTACATACATCTCTTATACTGATAATGTTCAATCATCCCAAATTCTCTATTATGCTTCTTATGTTAGTATGTGTATTTAATTTATATTATTTCTTTCAATGTGTGTTTTTTCTAATATCAGACATACTTTGATTACTTCGTTGAAGTTAATCAACTTTTCTCTAAAAAAGCAAATGCTGAGAGAGAGAAAGAGAGACAAATGAGGTTTATCGGTTGTCGTGTTTTACAGTTCTAAGGCTACTAACGTCAACAAGGTTTGTAATAATGGGATTTTCTGCTACCAGCATGTACTTACTAACAAGTAAAAAATACAAAAAAAAACATCCGAAAGAATAAATAAACAAAGAGCTGTATAAGAATAAAAAACGACCTGCATATTTTGGTCTAAGCTTGATTTTGTCGAGATTGAAAAACAGATCTCAGTTCATTACTGCCTGAAGCAATCAGATGCTAGTAATGGTGACGGTAATCAAGGGGAGATGAGACAAAACAATTCAAAAGGAAGTTTCACATTACCACCATTTCAGATTGTTAAGAATTCGTTCTTGGAGTTTCCCCTGATCCCTCTAATATTCATTTAAACAGGTGGCTTGATGACAAAACGTATTCTTCATTTTAAATATTAAATAATTAGCTACGCCGGATATCCTAGTCTTGCACTGTAGCCAAGTAGTTGTATGCATTTTTCATATTATCCAACAGTCGTGGAAAAATATTGCATAACTACCAAATGTATCAAAAAGTAAATTATTATCCATAGGCTAGAACACTTATTATGAAGCAAGTTCATCGTTTATATTCCCTTTATAATTAATTCTCTTCGAACCCTTATTAGTCTTAAATTCTGGCCCATTTTTTGGGGGGATTTCTTTCCTGTTGTCATCACCTCTGAATATTTAGCATCATATTAAACTTCTGACTTCTTCTGGGTTTAATTTTTATACGTTTCTTTAATTTCTTCTTTGAATCTGCTATTTCAATTACCCGATGTGCATAATTGACATTATTTACATTAATTTTAGTAGCTATTATTGTTTTTTCATTTTCTATTAATTTGGACATGGATTCTAAATATATTTTAAAGAAACAATGGCAATAATATTATGCAATAAAATTAAACAAATCTTACAAATAACTGAGTACGTAAAGGAAGCTTTCGAATATTGCTATAAAAGAACTGCACCAAAATGTCAAATAAAGAGCTATTTTTATCTCTTTATCGCATCCCACTGAACATAAAAAATTCAGTAAACCAGATAAAAAATACTCAAGTAGCCATAAAGAGAGATTCGAATTTAACTACATATACAAAAAACTGCATTTTGTTGTATATGTAGTTAATCTGCATGTCCACATATTGATTTCCCTGTTTTCCATTTCACAGCACTTAATTAGTCACATAGTATTCAAATATAACAGAAAATTATAACAGAATATTGTAATATAATTTTTCATTTGAGAGAACGGGAAGTCAATTAAAACGAACCTATTGTTGTCATGCCTAAATTTCCATGGCAACAGCGGGTTCTGGTTGCGTTTGTTAGGCGAGCAGTCTGCAGTTCAGTGGTAAGTGCTCATTACTGTTTTCCACAAATTCATGCATATATTTCAAAAAAAAAAAATAAACAAAAGGCTTTTTTTACTGACTAATATTTTTCCATTGGATTAAACAACAAGACTACAAGATTACGTAATATTTGAAAAAAAAAAAAGAACAAAATATATATTCCGTTCTCTCAAATGAAAAATAAAGAGCATCATTAATAAAAAAACTCAGTTAAAATAAAATAGAATTATACTAAACCAGTGAAGCTCCGTGAAAATGGAATTTACATCCAAAGAGCTAGGCTTCTCCGAAGAAACGTTGTAAGTTCGATTTTAGTCGCCACTACAGGAACTTTTTCTGTCTTCCAACCGGTTCCCGAATTAGTCCATCTTAGATACGGGTAAGCGAGTTTCACTACTATTTCAGACTAATTTATAGCGTTAGGGTTAAGGACCACGAGATGGCATCAGTTGTCTGCCATACTCTCCTCCTCAGGTTCCAATTAAAATTACATATAGTGTAGGGGCCAGCTATTTGTGATTAGCTAAGGATGAAGGTTAGGTGCTCACTAGTCTTCAAAAACTTAGTTACGGCTGAAAAAAGAGAACTCTCAAATACTCAACCTGAAGAATTCCATGAAACATTTCTGTGTAATTTAAATAGATTAAATTTCTGTGCATTACATTCCTGAAATTTAATGGTGCAGGAAATTGTGATAAAAGGCAAGTTGTGCTTGTAGTATTAAGTACTAATTATAAAGGTAAATACTAATCATATAATAATACAATATGTGATGGAGCCTTCATAGAGAAGAGGAAGTAAATATAGGTCAGTACCAATCATGGAACTACGCAACTTTTCTTACATTCAACAGCAAACGTTCGTTGAGTTCTTCAAAAATTGTCACCGAGCTTTCTCAGTTCTCGGGTCTCATCCATAATGCATAGTTAGAATGGTTCCTTCATCAACTAACCATCCTGCTGAAGAAGGAGGTTGCAATGATTCTTAATATTATTATTATTATTATGATTATCATTATTATTATTATTATTAATATTATAATAATATTAAAATATTTTTGTAATATTTGGGGAAAAATAACAGCCAACTGTTTGTTTCCTATTGCTTCAACACCTGAAAAAAATATAGATAACATATAAATCTGGTTCTATGTCCACTTTTAAATCATCGAATACTTGTTTTCAAATATTTTCTTTTCGGAAACGACTTTTCTCAACATGTACAATTAACAAGTAGCCGAGTACAGTCTGCACAAACACATCACACGATATTTTGAGAAAATATTATGTGATGTGTTTGAATTTTGTGTGCTGAAAACTGTAATGTGTTTTGGTGTAGCATTTCTACTGAGGCTATGTGATGTCTCTCTCTCTCTCTCTCTCCGAAGTATGGAAGAAAAAAGAGAATTTCAAGTATTAAATGTCAGGTATTCCACTCAGAGAGTGGAATACCTGACATCACCATATAGTGCTTTTAGAGTAACTTTAGATTCTGTTTCAACGAATAAATGGAATGAGCATTAAGAATGCAGAAGAAGACATTCCTTGGATTTTACGTCCAAACACACTTTAAACAACAAAATAATCCTACATGAATATACGTTTACAAGAAATTCCTCGTAACATGTTTGCACTAGTTTCTTTTTTTTCATACTTACACACAGCTAAAAAAAGGAAAGAAGGAAAACTGAGAAACTGGTTTTCTGTGGGTTGGTGGGTCGGATGGTTTACATTGCGGCAATTAAGGCTATGAGGCACGTGAATTATATTTGGAAATTGCTTTCATTATCTGGCAGCCTTAATATTGGAATAAAAAAAAATTGACTTTCGTATGAGACCGAATAACTTACCTTTAGTTGAAAAACCATTATAAATGTTTCTCTCATACTACGATGAGAGAAACAAACAGCTTCATCACTATTAGCTGTGGAGGCGTTAACTATTCTTTATGCTGAGATATCAAACTTCGTTGACTTAATTACGTCACTAGAGTTTGTTGTTTTTAGTTTGTTGTGAATCCTATATATATCAGCCACTGACTTAGAAATTTGTGGCTTGAAGGCCACAAATAATGCATACCAGTCTTATGCCTGGTGAAAATTTTTCATCTAAAGACAACAGTGGGATTCGATCCCGTATCTTGTTGGCTGGTGAGAGTAGAGACACTTTCATTCCCTTCAATCGGAACACCAATTATGCAATTTACATTTTGTATTGGAAAAACCTGTTTTGATCTGATAAAAAAAATGATAGGGATTTTTCTAAATCAACTCGAGTTAACCAGTTTATAAGTTCAAGGATTTTCCAACCGATATAGCGGAGATAGCTGAATTTTTCATAACGGACAAACCAGCCAAAGAACACACGCCGTTAACGGACATAATACACTGGACTAATAGCCTTATGATTCGATCATAACTTCAAATAGTCCACTTGCCTAGTCTGAAAGAAACTACAAAAAAAAAAAGCGATGTCTAAACATAACTCAGCAAATCATGGAGTTAATAGCACCAGCAGAATACCTATACACACTTAAATACTTACTGCGTATCAAATCATAATAAATTATGCTGATATGAATCAAGATGAGCGCAATCTTCACGTATATCTTAAAGTATTAATTATGAAGTTAATATCGGGGTAAAAAAAAGCAAATGTGTGCACGCAGCTATTTCGAAATCAGTTGCTCTTGACGATTTAATTGACCTTTGAAATACGATTAATTTTTAATCACCTTTTAAAGTATAATTTAATACATCACTCTCATTTATAACTATTTTTTCTTGAACATTACATAAGTTGTGGTTGCCTCCGACGTCATCTATCGTCCCAACTTATATTTTACGAAAATTATGTCGACTATTCTTATCAACGCAACACGGCTAAAATGGCTTTTAGTTTACCTACGTGTTCCGCATAAAGCGACCTCCAAATGATCGATGTTTAAGCTTTTTTCATCGCTAAAGGTTCTCCAAGGTAGCGTATTGGTTTGACGGAGAGGACAGTTATGGCCGGTGTCTCGTGAAAAGAATAGCCATTTTCGTACTTTGGTGCTGGGCTGTAGGCGGCGAGAGAACCGATCGATGGCGATGCGTTTGAAAATCTGGGTCACCAGCTTATAGCCCGCGGGGAAATGTTGATTCCAACGCAGCCTCCTCTTAAGATTTTAGAAAAGTAATGTACGTTATGAACAACTTGTGTTGTTAACACGTATACAAGATGGTCAAGAGTGTTTGGGTGGCGTGCAGAACGATATAACAGACTGCTGATGGCTTGCTAGCCACAGAACAGTTAAAATCGCTGTTTTGACTACAAAATGATGCCCATAGTTTTCTTATTAATTTAATAATAACAAATACTTTGATAAATTAATTAACCATCGTATTAATATTTAATTAGAAAGAGATGATCTAAATAATGTTTACAGTAGGTGTTTTGTAATAAAAGTGATGTTTTTAATGAAAAATGAAGATTTTCATATACAATAATTATCATCAGCGGTTTCTCTTTGCTAAACCATGCGTCCATCTAGCATCCAATTAGCATTCAACGAATCGTAATAACGTTTGTGTTGCTGTTCTCATTTGTCGTTGGTTAGTTATTTCGAATGCAGTCTGTAGCGTCCTAAATTATCCGATGTAATGCATCCTTATTGTTAACCTTTTCATCCCACACGCAGTAGTCTAAAGAATCAAGGTTACGATTTCTGAATGGCCATGAATAGGAATTACTCCATCAATCCAACAATTTGGATTGTGACAATTCAGCTGATGGGAAACCTCTAAGGAAAAATGCAGTGGAGATGCATCATAAAATAAATATGATAGAGACAGTGCTTCAAGGACGAAAATGCTTAGCAGCTCATCTTACAAAAATAAAATGGTTCTCCACCCAGACAGACTATTGTTGAAGATACATGGTCCGGTTCATTGGTTCCTAACCAGCCCACACTATATATTTTGTAAATAACCAGCATTGGACATCTGTTTAAACATTTGAATGAGGATTTTCAGGCCTTATAATACGCCTGCATTTTGATTGCAAAGTACGAATCGATAAACTCCTCTCTCGGCTCATAATCTATTACTCCAAATAGTATGAATGTAATACTCTTTATTGATCGTATTCCAAAAAGTTGTTTTAGGAATCGAAGGGTGCGGATATTTGCCGAGTACATGTGCGGGTGTTGTACTACTCGAAGGATGTTGTGTAAAACTTAATAGTTACATGTTTTTAACAGACATCAATGAACATCAATTAAAACGTATGAATTAATGATAATAATGTTGAACAACGTCTTATCAACCTTGTCATCACAAAAATCGCAATATCTCTTCAATAAAATTACGCGGGTAGACATTGTTTACAATATCTTGTAAACTCTTACGACAACTAGGTTACGTAACTTATTTTGCTTAAAATAGTTGAAGGAATCAATTCATTATGCTTGGTAGATTTCTCGTTGGGACTACTCTATAATTATAAATAAGAATAAACAAAATCGGTTTTAGCAATATTAACAATAAGTTGTTTTAATAAATTTGAAGTTTTTTAATATGCCAACATTTTTTTTTTTTTCGGATGTTTATGATTTACTTATAAACAGAGAGTTCACTTAGGAAAAATACAACTTTCAAAGATGAGATTCTACAGTATTTAGAAGATGAATTTTGTCCTCATGGATTTCTGACTGGCCAGTGATGAGAACCAACAATTCGAAAAAACTTAGACTAGTGAAAAATCTTAATCAAAATATATTGAGAAATGGCGACCATTAACTTCTGGTAACCAAGGCAATCCAATGCAAGCCATGGCAAAGGCTATATTCTCGTACGGAAGTTGTAATGTTTTTAAAAGACAAATAGTGCTTTTCTAGTTGGTTATAAAATAGCATTGAATTTATCTACCAAAAATCATCCATTTAAAAAAAAAAAATTAAAAGGCGGCTGATGTTCAGGCCCACCAATCAACAGGATTAGAGTCCACAATCTTCGACTGCTGGAACAGAGAGAGAGAGAGAGAGAAAAAAATCTGAATTAAAAAAAAATAACTCACATGCCATTATTAACCATTATTAACCTTTTGGGGGACACACATCTCTTCAGAGCAACAATGAGACGAATGCCACGAATTACCTAATTTAGACCAAAGTTATATGCAACACCACCAAAGATATGTTGTAGGTCAATTTTATGTTCGCGATGGGAAAAATGGGAACTCCAAGGCAAGTTAATCCTACTATTAGTCTTAGACTGAGCTTAATGCTGTAAAATAATCAATATGTCTCATAAGAGGGAACTAAAAGTTTCTAAAATGACTAGGAGAGCACGTACGGCTAGTAACATAAGTTGCCAATGCTTTATTATTGTAGAGTTTCATTATGAGTTAAGCCTCATCATTCAGAGAGCTCTGGAATGTTGCAGGTAGGCATTATCACCATGTCTAAAGAATACATGAAGACCCTGTTGGACATCAAAAGCATGGAGATTGTTTTTCTTTCACTCCGTAGGTCCCGTTGAAGAAGCTATGCATCACGGATTTATTTCTGTAGATCAAAACGTCAACCGGTAGTATTACTGAAGTTATACTGCTATTATTGTTACTATTTAAGTGTGTTGAAGGAATTTTGTTTCGAACAAAAAACCAGAAAATTTGCCACAAGCTACAACAATGCCATAATTTCCACTCGTCTGTGTAACAGGTTTTGGCCGCATGTTGCATTGGATAAACTGCAACGGAACTATTCGAACAGGAATAGAAATGCTCTATAACTAAAAGAAGCTTACACTTTGTTTTTCAGCCTCGGGCATGAAGCACATCCTCTTATGATTCTCCCTTCGTTGATGTTCAGGCTTGTTGTTTGTCTTATTATTTTGTTATGTACATTAGATGATTATAAAAAATCATTAAAAAATATTGCATTAAAAAAGAACGGGGGAAAATGAAAGACAACGAACTAAATAGTGCATGCGTAACTTACTTCTTTTATTCCGTTTTTGTTCCGTTTTTACGGACCTACAACGTTTGACATGCGCAGTGATAACATCAAACTAATGACATCAGACATGAGCACTGAAGTATCCGTATCCATTTCTTTGATTAGTTCATTTTTAAAGCTTAACACAACCAGAAGACAGTGTTTCAAGCTCATCTCCGAGAAACTCGTGTTTTCTCATACATAGGATTAACTTCTCCCAGCTCTCAGTGTATTAATGAGATTCATGTGAGGTCAAGTTGCTTGTCCGTGCCAGGTTACTGAGCCTAACACAGCAAGGAGAAGGGAGAATATATTCCATTTGATAT
The DNA here is from genome assembly GCF_054136105.1 of Typopeltis vanoorti. Lineage (NCBI taxonomy): Eukaryota > Metazoa > Arthropoda > Arachnida > Uropygi > Thelyphonidae > Typopeltis > Typopeltis vanoorti. The sequence continues at coordinate 92,049,722 of NC_143565.1, forward strand.
CGCAAGAGTAGGAATAGAAAGAACTAAAAAGTAATGATAAACAGATAAATTACGGTATTGGTTTAGTATTTTCCTTTTTTTTTTTCTGAGTGCAGAAAATTTTGTGATAAATTTGTGGACGTTGTTTAAAGCTTTTTTTTTATTATTCTTTTGTTATGATATGCATTATAAAATCGCGATACATCACATCATTATTAAATAATAATAATAATAATAATAACATTAATAGAGGACTTAAGAGCAACCTTTACAAAGAGCTGCCTAGTGTTGCACTACGTGCAGCCGCAAACTTGACTTACTTGTCTGTTTGCTTACTTGGAAAAAAGGATTAAAAACCTAGCTTGGGTATTCATCAGAAACTGACATTCCATGTCAGAGAATACTAAACCTCTAATATCCGCTATCTGATCTGCTTTGGCTCAAACTTTCATTGCCATATAATGTCACACTTATCTCTAAAGCTCGATTTTCTGCAGTCGAATACCCAAAGAGAGAGAGAGAGAGAGAGAGAGAGAGAGAGAGAGAGAGAGAGAGAGAGAGAGAGAGAGAGAGAGAGAGAGAGGCCATCTTCCTTATAGACTTGAAAGGTCACAACTCACAATGGCCACCCTTCTCCAGTTCTACTGATCAAGAGGATGGTGGTACCGAGGTATTTGCCATTAGCATAGTGTCCATCAACATACCAGACATCCTCACCACCTTCCCATGAGCCTTGACCTCTTTTTAACAAATTCCCGTTCCAGTACACTGGGGATGTCAGTTCTCCTCTTGCCAAATTAGACTCCATCCTTATCCAATTTTCCTTTATCATGGAATAATTTTCATACAGCAATTCTTAGTCTCGTGTTCTTTGGCATTACAATGGTGTCAAAATTGACCTTCTTCTGTCCTTTTTCCGTGGTTTGATTGCTTCTTTTGATCAAAACATCTGCTATCAAATAACAGAAATAATTTTATCAGAATAAGGGCTTTCTTTCTTATTCCATCCGAAATTCCCCTCTACAAGCCTTAGTTTTCCCAATGTGCCAAGGCAGTAAAAAAAAATGCTAAAAGTGGCTTTGTCCAAACGACAACCAAGCTTTGTGATTCCTCGCCAAGGCCACTGGGAGCAACTTTCGCCCATCGATCAATTCTTACATCCAGATGGTAGCATAGGAGCATAAGCCAAAATACAATGCTGAACTACTGGCACTATTACACTCTTTCCATTCCTGCACTGATGACCAAGGGATTATTAATATCAAGAACTACTCACTCCATGTTACTCCTGGTCTTCTGCCAGAAATTAATCAGAAGAATCCCGATAACAGCTTCTAATCCTAATGGTAATTCCTTCTATTTTGCTAAATATCATGCTCCAGAACTAACACTTATTTTATTTCTCCTTCTCAATCTCTTTTACTCAAATGTCTATCCTATCTCTTTGGATAGCGCCTACATGCAGCGCATTCCAAAAAAAAACAAGCGTGGTAAAATTCAGACAACAAACTACCATCTACATGCTCTCACTTCGATTCTTTCTCTCAAAAATCACAGAAATATCATTAAGCGCCAACTTCTACGCCATCTGGAGGTAAACCAGCTAATCAATGATCAGCAATACGGATTTCTTTATTTTCGATCCACATGCTTTTAGATTCGAGTCATGGAAATGTTTTAAGGAATTTATATCCTCGGTATTTCAAACGTTTGACTGATCTGGCGAACCCTACTCGGCAAACTACCACTTTATGATCTGATTTTTACGATTTGAGTCGTCAGCTGCCTCTTCCCTCATTTCATGTCATGATAGATAGCTTCCTCTTCTCAGATTTAGCCATAACTGCATCCACTGTGTTTCTCCTGTATAAATCATGTTCTCGCTGACTTCAAATTCCTATCCACAACTTCGCTGATGATAGTACACTTCATTCCCTCTTTTTCATTTCATAAACCCTGTAGTGTCAGATTATTAAATACCTCGAGATCTACCATAACTAATGTCCTAAACGCGGATTTCCTTGCTATAATTCAGTAGAGCGAAGACAAACTTGTAAAGGTGTGCAACAACTCAGACCTGTGAAATTTCTCTCAAGAAAGATCATACGTCACTTTCCTTAACTTTCGATTATATCCAAATATGTTTAGACTTCCTTCTTACTCTGATCTATATCCACTGGAACAAGTACATCTCAACCACAGTTTTTGAAGCCCAAAATCTTGGTGCACTTTTTCGCTCAAAGGCACTACACTTCATTTATTCAACTGTTAACACCGTATAAATTCCAAATCAGCAAACTCGTGGAGTACTGCTCGCACATTAGGATGGTGCACCGATATGCTCCCTAAGACTTCTTAATGCTATTCAGAATTGGGCAATCTGGATAACTAACTGATGATCCCTCTCTTAAACACACGCTCCAATCTCTCTGTCATAAATGTTCCGTTTTAGCATTATGGGTCTTCTACGGGTACTTTCATGGATAATATTCTACCTAAGCCACAACTATCATTCTTCCACTTTCTTCCAGAAACACAAGAATAAGAGCAGCTGTTGGTGATCATTTATTTACTGTCCAGCTGCAAACTAACCGAACCAATGTCTCCTCCTCATCTTTCTTTCCATCTATCTCCGCTATGGAACAATCTCCTTCACTCTGTCTTCCTCAACGGCCACAAACATTAGCTATTCAAAAAGCAAGTCGACGACTGTAGTTCAAGAAATACAAGATCGTGTAATATGTTTCCATTATTGCTACCCCTGAAATCGCTCATTGAAACAAAGTATTCTTGAAAGCAAAGAAAAGATTTTAATCCCATGGATAATCCCAGCAATACAACGTTTTCCCTCTCCTTTCCCAAGTGATAGTTTGCTGACTTCTAAAACCAAAACATGATTCTCATATACATACACTTACAGGAAGGTTCATAGCATAAAATTCTAGTTAGAGCATTTGGGTGAATTGAGAATGTTTTTATGTTACCCACACCACGGCAATCATTTATTTCTCATACATATCAGGCGATGATTTTTATGTCGGAATTTGGTATCAGAATATAGAAAGATATATTATAGATCGTATAATATACATTATACACCCTCTGTACAAAACGAAACCGAACGTTTCGAAAATAGAAGGAACTAGCGGCGCCAAATGTCGTATCTTTTTGTTGTCGAAAGCGGCAACCTTCATTGGTGTTGTGTCAACTGTGTATGACATTTGTTTCATTAGAAACCGAGTTATAGTGCCAAGAGTGACAGTGTGTTTTGACGAACGGTCGGAAAATGAGATTCAAACAGAGAGCTGCGATTGACTTTTGTATTAAACTTGGCAAACGTTTTACCGAAATCAAATACATCAAAAAGCATACGGCGATGAATGCTTATCCCGTACTCAAGTTTACGAGTGGTTTAAGTGATTTCCAAATGGTCGTGAGACGCTTGAGGACGACGAAAAGCCGGGCCGTCCAAAAACTGGACTGAGCAAAGTTAACATCCACAAAGTGCGTGATTTCATCAAAGAAAACCCGAAATCGTCCGTGAGATTGATTGAAGATGAATTGGGGATTCCAAAATCAACTGTTCACAACATTTTGTCTGAGAGTTTGGGCCTTCGTAAATTGAATTCGCAATTTGTTCCCCACAAGTTGACCGAAGACCAAAAAATGTATCGAACTGAACACTGCAAGGACATCATTAAGACCTCTCGTAAGGACTCAAACTTCCTTGAAACGATCGTTACTGGTGACGAAACATGGTGTTTTGAGTATGAGCCCGAAACAAAGCGCCAGAGTGGAGTGGAGAGTGGAGACCACCAGAAGAGGAGCATCCAAAAAAAAAAAAATCGTTTGGAGAAGTCAAAAGTAAAGACAATACTGATTTGTTTCTACGATTCCAAGGGCATTATCCACAAAGAATTCGTTCCGCTTGGCCAAACGGTCAATGGTGTGTTTTATTTCGAAGTTTTGAAGCGATTGATAGCGAGAATTCGTTGCGTACGTCATGAATATCGTGAAGACCGACCGTTCGTCAAAACACACTGTCACTCTTGGTACTATAACTCGGCTTCTCATGAAACAAATGTCATAAACAGTTGATACAATACAAATGAAGGTTGCCGGATTCGACAACAAAAAGATATAACAGATGGTGCCACTAATTTCTTCTATTGAAAAGTTCAGTTTCTTTTTAGAGAGAGGGTGTAGGCGTAGGACTAACCACTTTATCCTCGAGTTACGGTTGCGAAGTCCAAGAACACCTTATGCCTGTTAGGACCACTGATGGGATAGTATAACATACGTTATAAGATCTAGGGAATTTTATTTTGAACTAGTCATTAAATGAAAGGCTTTCACGTGGCAATACTTTTATTTATTTATTATTTAACCTAAAATGCATTTGGGAAATGGGTTGCAAATTGGACTGAGCTGTAAGTACGGCATACGTTGATCCGTTAATTTACTTTTAATTAATTACCTCAATCCAATTAATCGCCTACACCGAAACAAAATCAAGAAAAGAAAAAACACATATCCCATGAGAAAGCTTCCAGCTCTCTCATTCTCTCTGTCTGATCTTTGTCAATACCATAAAAATGAAGCTACAAAGAGGGATTTTATTGCCTGTCTTCCTAATGCGTTAATGGAAACGTGCAAGGAAAATGTTTTTACCAGTTAAATACACACGTGTTCAACCACTTTCTGAATAATATATACACTTTGGTATAAGCGACGAAACCGCTTTTACATCGCAGAACTGTCCACTTAGTGTAATCCGAACTCATTTAGTGAAATCAAAGAGAGAGAGAGAGATCGAGGGAAAAACTTTTTTTGTGGTACTCACAATGGAATTTTGAGACTGGTATTTAGATTTCTAAAATATATGGCCTTTTCTTTCACATTTCGTAATTTCTACATGTAAGGAATGTTTCCTTTAAAACTTGAAGCCGATTTGCTATTAATAATATTTATTATTTAATTTGGGTTCTTCAATCCGAAGATTGGTTGGTTAGAGTAGCAATGGTACTTTACTAGGGAATAGTGATTATAGAGCAAGGTAGTTTCCCATTGCCTTCCAACGGTATTTTATGTCTTTATATATATGAAAAGTCCGAATGTCAGGGAGTAAAGCTGCTACCTCCGTACGAGGCCGATTAATTCATCTTTTTATTGAAAAGGCATAATAATGACGATTCAAGTCATAGAGGATTCAAACGAAGGTCTTTCCCACAAAAGCTTCTTCGTCGAAACTACTTGAGTTATGGAAATTCTTAATAATATTAACTGCACCCTAAAATGAAGCTTCTTGATCATACACTTTGGGAAAAATACTTCGTTAAATTTCTTTTTTTTTTCCATTTGCATTAGGGTTGAACAAAATGCAACAAATGATTTTTATTTAAAAAAGTAATAAACAGCCTAGATAATCCTTAAGGTCTACGATATCAAAGTAGCTTTTATACACTTAACAAAATAGCATCTCCATCAAAGGTTCTGTTTGCTAAAGATATTACACGCATAACCTCCACTGTACATACAATTCAATGCTCATATTTAATACAATGTTGGCCATTCAAAAAAAAGTTCTCTTGAAATTTGACATAAAATGAATCATTTTAACAAGCAAAGCTCAAACTTAGATAGTAAAATCTGTACTTAATGAACATATGATCCAAGTCACCTACACCTCTTCGATTCCAATTCTAGAAGGCCTCCGAGGCTCAACAGGAATGCAAACATGTACAGTAGGTTCACAGTATAAGCCTCATTTAATATAAACAGTGAGCTTTTCGTTCCAATTCCACTATGTGTATGTTTGTAATAGTCTTCAGATGGTAAATTAATTTCTTTAACCGGTGTGACATCATGCATGCTTATTGGAAGCGTGTTCCATGTTTGGTCTCTAGCGCAGGATTTTCGGATGATTTTTTTTTAAAAAAAAGGAAAAAATCCTTACCTTATCTAAGGTACTAATGCACTATATATTCCCAACTTTTCGTAGGTTACACTAAAAAAAGAAATTTCTGAGAATTAGGAAATTTGACTGTACCTTTACAAACAGACATAATGAAAGGCTTTAGAAATATATGTCTAAAGTACTAAATTTCGTCTGGTCCATTTAGCTAGAATTTCAATTACCACGTACCACCTACAGTCACGATTTTATACAAAGCAAAAGACTATTTTACAGTATTTTTTTTGGGAGGATAGGCTTTCAGACTGTTTGCTACTAACCAATCCAACGGTAGCGTTACTCACTTGACTTCTGCATCAACATCCTACTGATGTTTCAGTTCATTTGGTGTAGTCTTACGATTTTGGAGTGATAATCACAGCAGCAATCTTCTTTCAATTTCCAAGAGTCCTCTTAACGCTGTTTATCTCATGTTTTTTTCCTTGAAGAGATGAGAATCTGATAGATATCAACTTTTTTGTTAATCTCTCAGTGAATATCCCAGCTCATGAAATGCAACACACTTTTCGTATTAACGTTTTACCACAGTCATAAGGATGCGATAATATTAATAGCTGGAACTACAGCTTATGCTCTAAATGATGCAATTGAGTTGGAAGGGATACAGTACCAGATATATTACGCAATTAACTATTGTTATGACATCGTAATCGTGACAACTTATTTTCATTTTGGAAGGCATTTATTAACATTAAAACTGAAATTTACATACTTTTTCTGTTACTTTTTAGCATTACTATATAATAATATGACATTCAACATCTGTTCTAATCATGCACTCCACCATTTTGTGTTTCATGTTCTGCATTGTTATTATACAGAAGAAATTTGCTGATGTTTGCTATAAACAAATCATAGCGACTGCACTGCGGATATTTCCGCAGAATAGTGACTATGATGACGCAGCACTTTGTCTTAGATTGGAAAAGAACTAGGTTCAAATCCCATTTAGGACGTGAAGTATCTTTAGGAGATTTTTGTAACTGAATGTGAGTTATCCTGGACTCATATGAAGATGACAAGGTTTTTCTTCTCCAAAAATAAAGTGCCCAAAAAGGACACGCAGCCTTATAAAGTAATTATAAGGCTATTAGACACTGGTCTAATAGCCTTATAATTACTTCTATCGTAAATCCAACCACCTAAGAATATGCTATGGTATGTAGCATACGATTCTTAGGTAGACTCTTGCGAGTTTATTATTAAACTCTGGCTTGTTCATCGAACGGAAATTGAGCACATGATTACCTTCACCATTCGCTGATAATAGGCTCGTTGCGGGATGCTATGATTAAGTAGAATGATTTCAATGTTAATTAACTGGAAACGTATTCCTGGGTTATCATGTTTCTTAAATTTACTGACTTTTTTTCATGCGCAGTTCTGGTGAATTGGATTCCTTCAAATCCTTAAATTGGTCATTTAAGCCACCAGAAAACAACAGCGTGCGTGTATTTCTCAACCTGCCGTGAAGATGAGTTCTACATTGGGGGGGGGGATTCTTATTTTAAGCCGCCGTAGCGCAATTGGAAGAACAGCAGAACATTGCGCCCTTCGATTGGAAACGATCTGGATTCGATCCTCGTCGTGACAAGGGAAATCCTTATATGGGCTTTTTCAATTGAAGGTGAGTTAGCCGATCTCATACGAAAGTAGCAGGTTTTTTTCTCCCGGAAACTCGGGTTTTTCATCCCGCGTACAGACAAATCGGCATTCAGAACACACGCAACTTACAGACAAAAAAAAACTGTTGTTGGTGATGATGGGCGATAGATGGCGTTGACTGTCGTAGTTGGAGAGTTAAGTAGTAGTGGAGAGGATGAGACTGAGATGTATTTAGCAAAGTAGAGCAGTGTGTCCTCCCACGATGAGTCCTTGGACTTCCTGGAGGTACCACGTAATAATAATAATAACATTTAATAATCATAACCCCTAATTGAACAATAAATTATGTAAACAAAAATCGTGTTGCACACTAACTCAACACGAATAATGAATGAAAGATGAGATGTGTACTAGTCATACATAATAAGTTGATTGGGAGAGCCCGGATAAATGAAACAAACAAACAATCTGCCTCCAGCACTACAAGATGCGGGTTGTTTGGAATTACCAACGAAACAACTAAGGCTACGAGGCTAAGTATCATGTCTATTAATTGTGTGTGTTGCTAGTTCTGCGGGAGAAAGAACTTCGACAAGGGAAAACCCAACCACCTACATATGAAAACTTTTCAGCCAATAGCTGAAAGGCTTTCATAAAGATTCTTCAACTCCTAGACAGTGTTCGAACCTAGGTCTTTCCAATAAAAGGACGTTGCCGTTACTGAATGAGTTACTACGGAAGCGCCATCTATGCGGTAAATCATAAAACAGCGTTGTAGAAAAATGGTAGAATTTTACTAACTGCCGCAAGTGGTATTAAAAATAAATGTCTCATAGAGACACATCATTAATGGGAAAAAATAATCAAATCTACATTACCTTTGAAACAGTCGTAAATTTAAGATGGCCATCGCCGTGATAATTGCTTATTATACTGCAATAAAATTTTCTCTAGGCGATAAAGTTAATTAACAATCGATATACTTGACTTTCTAACTCCTAACAGTATCAGATAAAAATATAGTACCGTAACTACTCCATCTGGTGGAAAGATCGACAAATACATTCGTTATTGGGGATAGCTAAAGATAGGTTGGGTTGGGTAACATGATAATGAAATGGGCAATTGTGTGTGCCGAACAGAAACTGAAACGGAAGAGAAAATCTCGTTAGAGAAGGGAGTGCTGCAGATAGAATATAAATGTGCTTCTCTTTTCAGAGAGACGTTAGAAATCCTCGGCGCACGTACACTTGTTAGCAAATATTTTATTCCTCTAACGTTGCTTTGTGTGAGTTCGCCTTCACTTTTTCGATAGTGATAGTGTAGGATGACGAAGTCCTCTTACGTTAGCGCCACTGTCTGGAGAAGAATACAAAGTACTACACTGAAATCTCACTTGATTCGAAAATCGTTCACTTTATTTGGCGATGAAAAATATCCTAAAGTGTTCTCCGGGAATTCTTATAATAACTTACATGTAAAGCTAATATGTTATACGCTTTGATTTCCTTGAATATCTCAGTGAGTGACACATCCAGTGAAAGTTATTTGGGATTGTAATTAAAATCTTAATGGAGTCCTCAGGTTGACAGATGAAAGTTAATCGCTTTTAAATTAGCTTGCAAGATTTCTTTTGTTTCCTATTTTGACTTTTTTTGAGTTCAATATTGTTTCCTTAAAAATTAACAAAAGTTCATTAATACTTTCGTGTATTACATGAATTTTTTTATGACTCCAACCAACGAAAAGTTACGAAATTGGAATGGCTAAGGATTTTTTTTATCATTTTTACACTGCTCTGGAGATTAAATAGGGAACTGTTCAGGCCTTTTCCAGCTTACAAGAACCGGCGTAAGCAGTGGTGAGCTATAAGGGGCTCGCGAGGGCTCGCGCGAGCCCTTTGTTAAATTTTTCTCAAATTTGAGAGCCCCTTGTTCTTCTTGTTTACTTTATTTTTTCAAAAAAAAAACAAACAAACATAATTTTTTGAAATATATTAAGCGACAAACTCATACGGTATCCTAACAAAAATTAGTCTATTCGACACTGTATAGATTATTTGGAATTATTGTTTCAACTCCTCTATAACGAATGTGCCCATGTTTGAAAATAAAATAAGCGCATGCGCTATCTTTACCCTTCTCCCTTCTGGTAGCCAATCGTATGGTTAAATCGTTAATTATCACTTGAAGTATAAAAACAAAAAGAAATACAGTATAACGTATTTCAATATTATTTTGTGTTTAGATAACATTTATTTATTTATTATTTGTAAATTGTTTGTTATAAAAACGTCTATCGCAAACAAAAGAAATTTATTTTGTTTATAAAAAAATGCGGACTATTGCATATGTGCGATTATAAAAAATTTATTCTTATTATATTTTAATAGTTAAAAAATGTTTTTCTTATATAAGATAAATTAACACAGATGATTGTGTGCAAATATGTTTAGATCATGAAATATTTGTTTAAAAATGATAGCTTTTAGAGGGTGATTGTCCCCTTATACTTTTTGATGGCATTTGTACACAAGCTGTATTAATAAAAGTTTTTGTGTGAAATACGGCTTTTTTTTGCTCGACGATGCGAGCCCTTTGTTAAAATTTCCATAGCTCACCACTGGGTGTAAGTCACGCCATGGCAAGGAAATTATTCTTTCTCCTAAAATATAATCACGAATATCCATGCCTAGTGTGGGATATCAGTCTCCGTAGCTCAGTCGTATAGGCGAAGCCCTTTGGTCGAAAAGACTTGGGTTCGATTCCTGTCCAGGAAGTAAGCAACCTTTATCTGGTCTCCTTCGACTAAAGGTGGGTTAGCCGGTGTCATACGGAAGTAGAGTTTTTTTTTTCACTCGGAAACTCGGGTTTTTCGTCCCCCAGAACAGGCAAACCAGCCCCGTGAACACACGCATCTACAGTAGGGAGGCATAGGGCTAACCACCTTATCCTCGAAGCGGTTGCGGTTTCAAATCGTAATAGGCCATGCCTAATACGAACGCAACGGCCCAGTAGTCCTAATATGGGAAGGGAGGAGGAGCGTGGAATATGAATTCGGAGCTTGTTGGCTGGAGAGCAGGTACGTTAAACATTGGACCAGATGTAATTTTTTCAAGGAAAAAAACTTATTTCTAAAGAGGGGCTATCAAGATGGCTTATCGTTGCACTGGTAAAAACGATTGTATCATCCCTAAATCAATGAATGGAATTTCGAGGGTGTCACATTAGTCAAAAGAAAAACTCATCCCAAGAAGAACTTTTACCTAAGGACCAAAGCATTCTCGAAAGTGAACACTCGGCATTCCGATGTGGAAAACAATTCAACAGGAGTTCAAGGAACCTACAGGGATTGAGGCTAGGCGTGGCAGGGTATTATATATTTGGCTAATGTGCAGCTGTTTATATAACAGCAACCATGATATCAACAACATCAACTAGGCTGGTTAAAAGACGTGACTGCTCAGCAGAGCGTTGGAAGTCCGTGATATGAATGATGAATCAAGCCACACCCTTTTCCGATCAGATGGGTGTGCGTGTGTTGCTTTGTCGGATGTCTGGGGAAACTAAATATCCGATTGAATTGTCCAAAGTGTGAAGCTTGGTGTTGGAGATGTAACGATCTGGAGCTGTTTCTCCTGGAGGGAGGCCCAGGGATGTGATGAACGCTAACTGTCGTGCAGAATATGGATAATGCAATGCTAACAACACCCTGACACTTTTATGAATTTGACTTAACTCGCATCTTTCATCAAGACAATGCGCCATCACGTATACTGCTGGTGTTATTACACATGGTTTGAGGAAAAGTGTGGTTACGTTTATTTAAATACATTATATAACTTAACTCTTCAAATGATAAGAGAGCAATTAAATCAATTCTCAAAAATGACAATGCATCACTGTGTGCGAGTTTTTTTTCTGCAATTTCAGAAGACACAATATAACTTGGAAAATAATGGGGAGAACAAAAGAAAAATATGACTTGTATGTGCGTGTGTATCAGAACGAGCGAGGGGGGGGAGGAAACATTATCTGCAATTATTACCATTACGTTCAGAGCGGTTGCTAAGCAACTGTCCATTCCCAATATGTGCATTGTTCTTGACTGTGTATGTTTCCAAGTAAGTCCCTGTACTCTTTGTCGTGAGATATTACAGTCCTGTCATGTCCACAGTTATATTCAGTTCCCTTATGTGCTAGTTTATTAAAAAAAAAAAGTAAGAAGAAACACTCACGCATTTCTGTTCTAGAGCCATGATCAGTTGCCAAGCAACACCATAACTGCATATTTTTTTTTTGTTTCTTTTGTGGTTAGTTGGTAAAGCCTTCAATATAAATCATTGCTTCAGGCTGCAAGAAAGAAAAACATTATGCAATTCTCTCTTGCGGTTTTCTTTACTTGATCGACGAATTTTTTATACAACTTAGAACGACCTTATGACATTCAAAAAGCAATTTTTGTGAATGATATAAACATAGAATAAAAAAAAAAAGAGAAAATTTATTTAAGCACGAAAATAAGTAGTCTTACTTAAGAACGTCCCAAGTTGCTGCGATTTTTTTTATTCTTTTGCAAAGAAACCATTTGTTTACAAAAGATGTTAAGAAATGGGGAATTTGTATTCTAAACAAGATATGAATGTTTATCTAAACCATTTGAAATTATTTATGTACAAACAAAGAAGAACAATATTACGCACAAATTCGAAATTGAATTTTAAGGAGAAAATATTCATTTTACATTTATTTTTATTGGCCTTTGCATATTAAATGACTCCAATTTCAACTGCGTGTGCTCGAAGAATGATATATTGCTGATATAGAGAAAGAATATAACCCTACGGTTCCTGGGATGGAACAAACCTAATTACTTATTAACTTACGATTAAAATTAAATTTACGACTTTATTATTATTAGGTTTTTTTTTTTAAGGTAGCGTGTATGTGTGCGTGTGTGTGTGTGTGTGTGTGTGTGTGTGTGTGTATATACTGTATATATATATACATAAGCTCACATAATCTTAATAATCATCTGAATACTTCTTCTGAGTCCACCAGGAGGCGCATTATATTCATCCGAGAAAACGCTCTCCATATTTTATCTTTCTGAATAATGCTTGTTTCGCCTGCAGCGAAAACTTATTTAATTATCTGGTAGCTGTTGATAGGTAGAGCCATATCTTATGAGAAAAGTTATTGGCATTACGGAGAGAGAGAAAGTAATAACTTGGAGGTAGCGCATACACATAAAATATAGAAAACTCCTCCTTTTTTACTGAAATACTTTAGCGAAGACTGTTAAAGCATGACGGGAACTTCCTGGTAGCTAAAACATTACATTCAGCTTCGTCAATAGATTAACATTGAAAAACTGCAGCCTTGTAGATAACAGACAAGCATGCGCAAATGGATAAAAGATGTTCACTAATTGAAATACTTTCCGAGGAGCATTTAAAAAGAGAACTGCTTATGAAAGATTGTTTAGATAACAGTGAACTTCTTTCCATTACCAAAAGAACATTAGGGTTTTTTTTTATTATTATAGTTATCTCGACTTTAGTTTCCATTTTTCTGATACAAATAAAAAAGCGCCCATTTACTGCCGCGAATTGCATTATAAGACTTTTATGAGAATCTTAAGAGATGCATCTTTAAATCAGCATCTTCGCTTTGAAAAGAAAAAAAAAACTTTCCATTAAACTGCTCAACAAATAATCCGGTGTTGCTGGGAAAAGAAACTTTTAATGGCTTTTGGAATTATTTAGTTTTAACGTTAGAACAAGATTATCTGCGGACACACACACACCGGTACTTAAAAGATGCTAACTGTTAAGAACAACTGATGCGATAAGATGAAATGTGTGGGATGAAAGCTACCATATCCAGCATTCCTAATTTACTCACATACGTTTTAACCTCAATAACAAAAATTGGGCAATTGGAAACTAATATCATGTAGGAGTGATTCTTGGAAAGAAAGAGAATCTTGGTTTGAAGTTATTTTTATTTGTACGACTTGGGTGTGATTGGCATCTATTTCTATTTTTAATATTTTGAGGGTCCTCTTCTTCTTCTGCAGCTTTTCCCACTTAAGTAGGGTCGCTGTTTGTAGTGAGTCTCCTCCACAACCTCCTGTCTTGGGCTGTAGCCACATCCAAGTTCCTCATCCTCAAGTCATTCTCCTCCACCAGCTCCCTTCATCTCTTCTTTGGCCGTCCGAGCTTCCTCCTCCCCTGCACATCCATCTGCATGACCTTTCTTCCTACATATTCTTCCTCCCTCCTCATCACATGACCAAACCATCTCAACCTTGTCTCCTGTATCTGCTTCAAGCTCGTAACTTTTACCGTTCCTCTTACATAGTCATTTCTCACATGATCCTTTCTGGTCACACCGCACCTCCACTTAAGCATTCTCATCTCCGCTACCTCCATCCTGCTGATGTTATTTTCCCTCTGGGCCAGAGTTTCCATAGCATACGTCATAGCTGATCTAACTACTGTCCTGTAGATGTAGATTTTGCCTTTAAGATTGATCGGTACCCTCTTATCGCATAGCACTCCAGCCATCTCTCTCCAGTTCCTCCATCCTGCTTGTATCCTGCATCCTACTTCCTTCTCAGCCTCACCATCCTCTTTCATTGTTGAACCTAAGTGTATAAAGTCACTGACATTCCTGATGACATTTCCTTCCAGCTCCAGATCCTCTGAAGCTGGAAGGAAATTTCAAAAATTGAGGGTCGTCTCAATTTTTAATGTTTAGCAAAAGAAATTTCTTTTCTTGTGCTAAAGTTGCTCATTTTGGATTACGATGGATCGTTACAATCTGATATATATATCTGCTTTATGATTTATCTCATTTTATTTTGTTTCTCTACACTGACATTGGATTTTTATTTCCACGTCCGCAAGAATAATTTGAAAACATGTTGCTATACAGTTTTTTATTTATCTTTTGTTGATTGAAAACAAATTCACAAAAGACAACGACAAACATACTCGTATAATCTAGAACAAACAATTTCTCGATATAAACTACCAATGGCAAAAATGTGAGGTTTAAATAATGTCAACCAACCATCTTCCCATAGTTCAAAGGAGTCATGCAAAATATAGCGACTGTAGGTTCAACAGTTCAAACATATAAATATATAATCTATGGCAAAAAGATATTGGTCTTTATAAATAAGAATTGGTATTATTTTGGATAGTGCTGGAATAACATTTATATTACAGAAAAATTGTTGTTGCTATTTTTAGGTTACTCTCAGGTAACTAAGGAAATGAAGGCTGTATCATTTCTGTCAATAGTGTGTTCGCCGGTTGGTTAGTTTCATTTGTGATAAATAATGTAAATTTCTTGGTGGAAAACATTTCTAACCACGCATCTATGGAAACATAAATAAAATAGAAAACAGAAGCTTTGATCGCTGGGCATTTTTATATTTATGGATCACAATCTAAAAGAAGTTTTCAGATGTCTTTGGGAAATTAATTTAAATATATCGTAAACTGATGCAGTATTTTATGAATATATTTAACAACTAAATAATAATTGTCTCGCCGACAGTTTGTTACAGATAACAACTCCAAGGTGAGTTCAAATATATTGATTTTATAATGAAACTATTTAATTTAATTAAAATGAATAAAAAAAAAACAGGCGAGGGAGGTGATTGAATTGACTTTATTCAAGTGTACCTGTGAATAGATTTTTATATTAAGACCCTAAAAATAATTAGAATGTCAGAAAGGAGAGAGAGAGAGATGTGTTTCAGCACTTTTATGCTGAATATCATGTGCTTTGGATTTGTCAGGTTATCTTTCTCCTCCATCGTTTCAAATTCCATTCTAAAATCAGTTTCCTTTGCTGTAAGATAAATAAGGCAACAAATAACAAGGATTGTCAGAAGAAGTCAGGTAGGTGAACAGACACTATAACAATATTTCATTCCGACAGAGAATAGAAAGAAATTCACTCAGAAGAAATACATAAACTACACACCGCAAGGATCATTGCATTTACAAAGCAAAAGAACTCACACCATTGGCAGCATAGCGAAACTGAAAACAGTTTATCACAGTGCTCAGAGACAGATGCTGCCAGTTTCAGAAAAATTCTCGAAGGCAGTTTTGGCCCTAAATTTCCAAGCAATGTTGACTACAAAAGAAACAACAGCGAGTTTTTGACTTATTCAGGAAACAGTGTCTAAAACTCCATACATTTTTATAATTCGCAATAAATAATGTATATTTGAGAACTTAGAAACGAAACTAAACCTTCAAATAATGTATTTATACTGGAAAACAACGAATTTAAGAAACTATTATTTAATTCGTATCCTGCATTAAATTTTCCTTTGATTACACTTACTCTGACATCAATTGTACTCTTAATCTGAAAACTAAAGGCATGCATTCATGGGACACGTGCTCAAGCCTAGTTCCTAACTCTGTCAGTCACTTAATTACTGTAGTTCGCTGTTGACGTCATACGCTGATTGATTTAAAGATAATGATCATTTTGCTGAATGAACATCTCTCAGGAGAATACAATGCCACACACTCAGCCTTTGTTAATCATGCGCTGTCATGCATTTCTCGCCATTACCGTGCAAATGAAAAATATATTCTTTCTGGAACAACTAGAAAATCCTGCATCCAAAAATAGAAACCGAAGAGCTATGCAGAAATGAGATAATTATGATTACGTCTTTTGTTTTGTATTTATATATTTTAAAATAAACTAATATTGGAGTTTGTGTTTTGTGATTTTGCTTAAAATAGAAGTTGGATGCAAAACAACCTCATAAAAACGGTCGGATTGCCAATGTTGCACGAATTCATTTATCGTTGCCAGAGTTATTTCATCGAAAATGAGTAGAGTGTTTGGATACAACTATAATCAGGGGTTCTTTTACGAAATGTGGCATCTCAGGAGGACTAAATGCTTGTGGTACAAAACCACTATGAATATTATAACGGTACAGCATAGTACGAGACAGTTTTACTAAATATTGGTAAATGACCGTAGAACCCACAGTATTTTCGCACAAATAATACATTGTGTTAGGGTTAGAGACCACGAAATGGCATCACCTGTCTGCTTCTCTTCGCCGGATGTCGTTTAGGCCAGTGCTTCCTAAACTTATGGATGTAAAGGCCCCTTTGGAAAAATTAAAATATTTCACGGCCCCCATCGAAAAAAAAAATTACATGTGATCTGTGTTATCAGTGTAGTCGTCCTGTACCCCAAACGTATTTCTTTCCCGCCCATCGACCGCACCTGTGTACACTAGCAATGAAACATTAATTTAAAGCGCGAAAATCTTGGCCATTTTAAATGAGCAAGATTTTGCGTCTGTAAGCTTTTTTGTGCTTCTTATCAATACCTTTGAAATGAAACTTATATGAATAAGCAGATATTTACTAATATTCATTAAGCGCCGAAATACGCAGGAAGCAAAATTTGTGAACCAAAACCAATGCGTGATTTTTTCCATTCAAAAATAAAAAAATAACGAAAAAGAAATAATAAATAATAAAAATTAAATATTTCTTTTAAGATCAAAAATATCTATTTAGTCTTAAAACATTTAAAATTTGTTTTCATTATTTCACGGCCCCCCTCAACAAAACTAAAGGCTCCCCAAGGGGACTGAGGCACACGGTTTGGGAAGCGCTGGTTTAGGCCAGCTATCTCTGATCGGTTACCTGTCGAGATTGAACCTCCCTCTGTGTCCAAAAGTTAGATAAGGTTAAACGGGCTACTCCTTAGTGAATAAAAGGCGTTAGCGGATTTATTTTAAAATTAAAATAAATTTTTATTTTAATTATTTATTAAGAATTTTACAGTTTGTATAAATAGTTCATAAACTTCACTTAAACAACATATCCCATAAAAACCGCGTTTTTTTTTGGTCAGTATTTTCTTTAGTACATGGAAAAACATGGCTGGTAGGTAGGCAGATTTTTTTATTGGGCACGTGAAGTACATTATTCGCATACGGTTCGATAAGCTTGTTGATCACCGTTACTCAGGAGATTCGTAGAGACAGAGTTTTCTCCTTTCAACTAGTAAGTACTTATAAGTCTTACTTGCTCTGTTTGAAAAAGAAAATCTGCTGTTGGTGAACATTTTGTAAACAACTTCTTACTGAGATTCCTCTGTAAATTTAGGAACACTATCCTGTTCCATTTGCTGAAAGCACCTTCGAAAATTATCACTCAAAAAAATCTTACTTCCTGCGTATCTACACAAAACTTTGCAGTCGTCATGAGAGCAAAAAAAAAAAATCTTTGTGCAATACTAGTCGAGTAGCTGAGATCCTAGAAAACTGAGATTAGATGTCGTAAACTCTTGATATTTCACGGTGCTAAGCGTTCTCATCAATGCTGTTATACTGGAAGATACCGAAAAAAACATTCACAGTAATACGTTAAAAGAAACTGCATTAAAATGAACCAATCGATAGCGATGTGGTAGCATAATTAAAACAGCATCAGACAAATCACAGCCGCCCTGATGATTTACTAAAAAAACGACGAAAACAAAAATCATCAAAAGAAGAACGTTTACAATATAAATAAATGAGAATTGTTGTTTTGTTTTGTTTTATTCGATCCAATACTTCAAATCATAATATTTCATGCTGTAGTTGACGATTTCGACTGCATCTTTCCCCCAACATCTCTAGAGAGTAGCGACTGGCGTTAATGACACTAGACACGGAATGTGGAAATATAACTGCGGTCGTATGATCAAAATAAGGCAGCCAAATCAGGTGATTATAGAACGTAAATATAACAGAATTCTGTTTTTAACAGATGCCATAACGTCATGTCTTTATTTGTAGATTTTATTTTAATTGGGC
Organism: Typopeltis vanoorti; assembly: GCF_054136105.1. Classification (NCBI taxonomy): domain Eukaryota; kingdom Metazoa; phylum Arthropoda; class Arachnida; order Uropygi; family Thelyphonidae; genus Typopeltis; species Typopeltis vanoorti. The sequence goes on from NC_143565.1 coordinate 92,068,155, forward strand.
TGACGTGTTTATATTCTGCATTTTGAATGCCATTTGATGTATCACAATTACGTATTTATTTAATTTGAGAGTAAGGTCTACGTTGAATTTAGTACTTTGTTTTTCTGGGCTACGGATGAAAAAAAAAGTTCCACTTGGTAGATGTTAACAATAGCTTGTAGTGGATACATTTACTAACGATATCTCATTTTTGGGCAATACAAACACAAAATCAATGGACCACCCAAATCAGACATTGTTCATCCATTCGTTTCTTCAATTATAGTATACTATTTGTGAAATCAAGCTTCCATCACGTTGTTCCGTTAAAAAGGCGATATCGAATCATTTTTAATTCTAATATAGCTCTAGCCTACAAAGTCGGCAAACTAACCGACATTTATGTTACTGAAAGTACTTATAACTTAAACTAAACATCTCAAAAATATTTACTTATCTATTTAAGAAACTACAAGCGGTGTGCGTGGAAAATCATACAGAGTTGAAAGCATTAATCTTGTTTATTATGCAAATTCTGCCATTGACGATATGACACTATGCCCGCAGGGTATCACTTTCTGGGAGGCGGCATCAACAAAGATTTTTTCCGACTGCAAACTATTCAATAAATTAAAGTCGATTTTTGGAGAAACTTAAGTTTTATTTATAACTTGTATAAAATATCACATTTTATCACGTTTATTATCCAGGATACTTTGTAACTCTGTAAACAACGCTGGCAGAAAACCTTAAAGACAAAATTCAATCTTTTAAATGAAAAAAAAAAGTGCCATTAAAAGTAAAAGATTAAAAAAATTCGAAATAATAGACTTGTGTTTAATATGCCAATTTTTAAATTTAACAGTGCCATCATGACACACATTTGCAAACTGAAACTATCAGTGAACATGTATTGTTGTCATCGCCATGCTGAGTTCGCAGCTTCACATATTTAAATCTGAATTTTCTTCATAAAACGGATCTTTTTGTGAAGAAGACGAAGAGGAAGCAAAAAAAAAGGTTCAGTTGTTTTTCTTTAGACTTAAATCAGAAAGTACAAAAGCAAATAGAATTCCATGGAATCCTATTCGCTTTTTCAAGTCCCTTTCATCATTCAGAGAAGAAATTCTTCAAAATAATAAAAAAATCGTTTTAAAATTATAATTTATTGCTGTTCTCTGAAAATGCGCAACATACCCATGTTTACACGATCGATTCTTTTACTTAAAGGTCACAAAATTAAAAATAGAAAAAAAAGAACTCTACGGACTAATTAAAAAGTTGTAGGTGTCATTTTGCAAGACATCAAAATCTCTTAATTTCGCGTAGGAAATATGATCCTTAAAAACTGCAGGAAAGTAAAAAAAATGGAGAACAGAAAAATGACTCCATGCGAAGGATAGTAATAAAGAGAAGATTCAAAAACTGAGAACATAATGTTGAAATCAGAAATGTTGAAAGTGTTTCAAACAGGGAAGAAAACAGTCTTCATTTGGCAATAGAAGACGAAGAGTAGGATTTCAGTGTATTAGAACAATACCGTCTCAAGGATAAGGTGGTTAGTCCTATGTCTCCCGGTGTGTCCTATGTCTGTAGATGATATGTTCACGGATCGGGTTTGCCTGTTCTGGAGGACGAAAAACCCGAGTTTCCGGGTGAACAAAAAATCCCTACCTTCGTATGAGACCGGCTAACTAACGTTCGTCGAAAGAGACCAGATAAAGGTTCCTCACGTGAATCGAACCCAGGTCTTTCCGCCCAAAAGGCTTCGTCTATAACGACTGAGCTACGGAGGCGTCATGAAAAGATCCACTTAGTAATTTTGTTCCTCCGTGAGGCCCACACGAATCGAAATTTAAGACAGTACACCATTCAAATTTTGGACATCTTTCTGTACCTACTTAAGCTCCGTCTGTAAAATAGCCATTCGGGAAAAAAATCCAATAGATGACTTCTGGAGATGGATGGGAACGTCTTCATTTATTGACATATATGTGTCTTATGAATTTTTTTACCATGCAGGTGAATCAAAATTGGCACTTGAGTTAGCTAGTTGAAGTTTTCCAGATCCTTTTCTTTGTTCAAATTGGTGAATTATTATGTTCGGGTGAGTTATAAAGAGTGAGAAATCTTCGCTACTTCGTAGTAAAAAAGTTCAACTCATTTAATCATTACACACATTTCATTAGTTACACTGTATTAATTTTATATTTTTATTTTCACTCCTTTTAACTGATAATCTACTTGGAAGTCAGCTAACTTTAAACTAAGCTTCATTTCCAGTACTGTACACAACTACAATCACTTATAATGCTTCTCTTACTTTTATACTTGTTACAAATGACAAATCCTATATCTAAGAAAATCGGTTGTGACGTTAATATCATTTCAAATTTATCTTTCCATCTTTTATAAAAAATAAAGATGATACTGATGGAATGGAGATTAATTTTGGATATCTTGCATAAGAATTCCATCTGTTTATCCATGAAGGTAAGGCTCGGAAACACCGACTTCATTCAAGATGCCAGTGTAGTATACAGATGCAGAATCAGAAGGGCCTACAAAAGGTTAAGTCAGTTGTGCGTATAGTTCTAAAAAAAGTGCCAAATGATGGCTAATATGAAATATTAGTGAGCGAAGAAAACAGTATTGAACGAATAAACACCGGACTCATCAAGAACAGGTGTAATGGTGAAGTGAGGCTCAGGCTTGTAGGATTACTTACCAACTAATATTATTGTTGGCGGAACGAGCCCGATGGCTAATGCAAGGGAAAATTCCACCCCCATTAATGATAACCTGCACGACTCTAGAAGTTCGCTAATGCATCCGGACCACACCAGCAATACTAGCATTATCTCGATCAACGTCAGAGACAGGCGTGAAGTCAGGCTTACTGCGTGTAGGTTGCCAAAGGGATTACACTTCACTTAATGGCCAATTAGAAAGAGGGGGAGGTCATTTTAAGCGAACATTTGATGGCCATCTAAAATAAGTTCCCCTGAATTCATTTTAGTGTACTTCATGGCTCTCGGTAATATCTGCTAAGTAATAATAAGCAATAATAACTAACGGGATGTGAGTCGGAGAGAGAGAATGAATAAAACTTTCTTTCTGAGATATTAGAAAGCTGTCGTTAGCAAATTTATGTTAAAGGTTAGCATTTCATTTAACAGTTTAGAAATTAATGTGTTAAAAGAAAATAATTTAATTTTCTTTTAAATAATTTTTGATGCTAAGGCATAAACTTTAGTATAAGGATTATTTTGGATGGTAGTTTTATTGACAAATTAAATTAATTATTATTTTTATAGCATAGAGCAGTGGTCGCTAAAGGGGTCGATATGACATTGTTAGGGGTCAATTCGGGCTCAGGGGTCGGCAGAAAAACATAAGGCATCATTGTATGGGTAATATTTAATTCAGTTAACTTGGATTACATCCATGACAAAAGACATGGAGGTAATGACAACACAATTAAGAGTGAATCGTGGGATTCAGTACCTCCATCTTACAGGTCCATGAAGGACCTGCAAGATGGAGTAAGTTCATGAAAATAGTTACTCAGGCCAATCAAGTAGGCCAAAATGAAGTATTTACCAATAAACGGATGTTTGTGGTTCCTGCCGGCCGGCGCAGTGGGAGCGAGATTGCAACGCATGCGTGGTTCTTATTTACTGATACAAGTATTCGATCCCAGTCTCATTTTTGCGCATCGACATACAAGTGAGCGTTAATGTTCTAAAATTCATCAACATACATATTATAATTCAATCGTTATTCATTCACGAACTAAACTTCTCGATGTTGGGGAGTTGAGCAGCGTTGGTAGTAATACCAGTGATATTACTAGTGATAGTAATAGTAATAGTAATATAATAATATATACTATATTATACATACAATAAACACTGTAACTATAAAATAAACAATCTAAAAACTCACATAAGCGTCTTTTTTGCTTGTTCTATTAGTAAAATAATCGACCCTCTATATTTTACTAATAGTAAAATATAGAAGGTCGATAAAAAGTCAAGAAACGCTTGAAGGGGTCGACGGGCAAATGACTTTGGCGACCCCTGGCTTAGAGCATTGGTATTCGAAATTTTCAGTGCAATATCGAGATTGTGCACACACATTTCTTTTTGATGGCAAGACCATGAATGGAGCTTCATGTTCATTTAATACGATTAAAAGTTTGTTTTTAATAAATGTATGCCAATATTTTATATTTAGAAATAAAAGTTATGTTTTGAAAAGTTTTATTTCATTTCTGCATCTAAAAAGCCAAAAGGATGGTTCTACAAGTAGAGAGTGTAAAGGCAGATAGCTTAGAAGGTTCTTAATTTTAATCAAAAATCCCTGTTTGATACTTCATTGGTAATTGGCCTATATAAAGGTGAGTATAGCCGGTCTCATACGCAGGTAGGGGTTTTTTCATCCGGAAACTCGGGTTTTTCGTCCCCCCCATAGGACCATCACCTTATCCTCGATACGGTAACGGCTAAATGTAGAAAAAAATCCTTGATACCGCAAGGTAAAAGAGGAGGGAAGAAATAATAAGAAGAGGAATATATATAATCTTGAGCCTCCTAGTAAAGTTGGTAGAAACGACGCCTTTTTTTTTGAGGTGGGACAGCCTGGTTTCCAATTCCATCTATGCACGCTAGGAACCTTTACAAAATATTGGAGGTGAGGGAATTAGTCTCACAGAGAGATGAAATGGTTTTTCTAGCACACAGAAAGCATATGAAATCAGTACGTAGTAGATTATATAGGATAGGGTATAAAGACCTCGCTTACTCCCTATAAAGGAATAAAAGGCGTTAGCTGATTTTTTTATAATTTATAAAAAAAGAGGCCTGTGTAGCTCGGTGGAAGTGGCGCTTGAGTCCTCTGCGCTTGGTCGCTCGAAGTCAGACTTAAGTTCAAGTCTAGTCACCGATTAACGAGTTAATCGATCTCTGTCACGGGCAAGCGAGTTTTTCCTCCCAGAAACTTGAGTTTTTATCCCGAAACTCAAGAAAATCGACCATAGTACCAATATTATTTCAGACAATAACATATCTTGTTAGGGTTAGGTACCAAGAGATGGCAGCACTTGTTTGCAAGCCTCTTCATCGGTGGCTACTATAATTAGTGATAGGCATGGGCTAGCTATCTATGATTGGCTACCGGTAGAGACTGAACTGTCCACTCAGTCTCCAAAAGCTAGATAGGGTATAAAGGCCTCGCCTACTCCCAATAAGGGAATAAAAGGCGTTGCTGATTTTTTTTTGATTTTTTAATTAACCTTATCATAGAATTAATTAGCCCCTATATGAAGAAAAGAGTTACTTGATTGGATATTTTAAAAACCGAGAGTGCACATAATACACTGTGCGTGGCATTAGTTATGTAGACTAGACAGGAGAAATTAAGCAAAAAACTGAACACATTAAGGAAGTTGAAAAAAAATCACATAAGTCAGGCTTAGCTTGGCATGCCAAGAAATAAAATCATAAAGTCATACGGACTTGGACAAAAATGACTTATCGTATAAAGGCTATGTTTGAAAAGGTAAAAAAAATAGAGAATATGCACTTCAATCATCTACATAATTCTAAAACATAATGCGCTTAACTTTGATAAAAATCTGCAGCCTAAAAGACATGAGATAAGCATTAAGCGCACTAGATAGGCAACGGCACTTGAAACTTCGAATGCTGATTTACATATCACTCAATAACTAAGTGAAGCAAAAAGTATAACGGATATTCTTTATGGCTGAAGTAAGTTATTCGCATTTGTAATAACTTAATATACAGTAGTTTTCTGCAGAAGCTAATCATTGAAACAGCAAAAACTGCTTAAACAATTAAAAATATAATCAATTTATGTATAATGCTCATTTCTGCGTAATGGATATTGTGGTTTGATTGAAGAACATCAGTGGTTTCCATTTGCAATGCATTCCTATAATGTGGCGAGGTATTTGCATGTTTGATATTGGACGATTTTCTAAGTATAGGAATAAAAAAAAACTGCTTAATCCATTTACCTCTAAGTGACTGGTGGGTAGCTAATCTTCATCTTTTACCCGCCAGAGATAGCTGGTTCAAGGTTGTCAATGATTTTCATAGGCATACAGGGAGGAGACTGTGGCAGACTTCTGCGATCGCGTGGTCCCTAACCCTAATACTATACATACAGTATATAGTATCTGAATTAGTCTGAATTCTATGGTCGACTTTCTTGAGATGTGGAGTTAACAACCAGAGTTTCCGGAAGAAGAAACTCTATTTGCCTGTTCCAGAAACTAAACCTGGAAACTAAACCGTGTATCGAAAAGAGACATCAGTGAAAAATAAGAAACAAACTTTTCTCACTTAAAAATACATGATACAGATGGATGATGTTACTTTCAAATCTATTTTAAAGTCAAACAGATCTTTTAGGACAGGCTTTGAGGTCCATGAAACAAGCAAGAACATTTGAGAAAAATTTGCCGATGGCATTCGGGCCTTAATCTAAAATCTAATATGGCAATCTTCAATTGCTAGTGAGTGTTATCGGTTCGGTTTTAGATATAATGAATAAATACATAAAATCTCAGGGCATTATTGATTTCATTTTCTTTGCAAACGCAGAAAATCCGAAGAGTCGCTGACAGAATACTCTTTAAATTCACTGCTGATCTACGAAGAGTCTTTTTAAAAATATATCTGAAGTATTTATTGAATTTGGTGGTCACACTTATCTTTTATTCAATAAAACCTCTATCTCTTGATCTCTTTCTAAGAGGATTTCAAGTTACTAAGTAATCTTCCGAAAAGAATGGATCGTAGCAGATGCAGAGGGCGTGATAAATAATTAATGAAAATACAATGTTTGGAGTTAACGCCCTCCAGCTGACAGAAAAATAGTTTTATTTTTAGCTTTTTAACATTTTTTGTCTTTGTTCTCTGAAATACGAGCCTGAAATATAAATACAAGTCTGAAATACACACGCACGCACGAAGAGTTTGGTTTTGAACACTATGAGTTTTCTTACCGTATTAAAAAAAAATCACACACACACACACACACACACACACACTGTTATATGCTTTTCTAACTTCCTTTACATACAGCACACTCATCACTAATATCATTTTTTGTTTTAGGTGTTTATCAGAACTTTCTATATCTCCCTCGTCTAGACCTTAAACTAATTTTCGCTTTTGAGGTTTTTAGAGGGCCTACAGCAGAGAGTTAATGGTTTGCATCTTTATTTTATATTATAATAGTTACATCTATATGTGCAGGAATTCTCTATCAAGGATTTTTCTGGACAACTGAGTTTGAATGGTTAACTTAAGCATTAAAAATTCATATACACAGGGTGGCCAAAGTCGCCGACAGGGTAAATTTTGGCGCTGGCGGAGCCGAAAAGAAGTGGATAATTACATTAAAGGCAGATAAAATGGAATAATAACATTTCGACGGTGTAAGCGACAGCCGAGTCACTCAATCCAGCTGGATATGTGGCGTGTTACAATGATAATGAGAATAATTAAACTAAAACAACAACTTGCGAGAGACACAGAAATTAATGAAGTGATTGAACTCACAGGAAATAATGTTTCATTCATCAGAATCATGGTCCCCTGGACCACATACGCGATTTTCAATGTGTTGACCTTTCTTGTGTACAACAAATTGCATCCGGTGTACGACATGCTCTACAGCTGAGCGTAAGGAGTCGGATTGGATGTTCATAACAGCCCGTTTCATGTTCTCTTTCAAGACATGCAAGTTGGGAACGCCAACATATACAATGGATTTCAAATACCCCTACAGCCAAAAGTCACATGGAGTGATGTCCGGGGATCGAGGCAGCTATGCCCTCGGAAAGAACTGACTGATAACACTTTAAGGTAAAACAACTTAACAAGTAAAGCGAGGCAAGGTAGGAAGCATATTGAGCACAATTCGTCAGTCATTCGAATAACATTCCCAATCCCTTTTTAAGTGGAATTGGTGGCACTGCTTTCACGTACGCACAGTAAAATTTGCATAATACTTTTTACCTGAGTTTACTGCAAATATTTAACTGCTTTCGGCTCCACCAGCGCCAAAATTTCCCCTGTCGGCGACTTTTGGTACTCAATTTTTTTTCGCGGAATTTATCTCCCCATGCCTTCAGAAATCTCTATATAAAATTTAGTCTCATTCCGTTTATTGGGTTTATCTACAGTGCCTCCAAAGAGGGAAATTTATTTTATGGCCACCCTGTATTATATTTTGTATGTAATATTCTAATAAATATATCCATTGTTACTTTTTATGCAAAAGTTCTGAGTCTATGGAATTCTAATATAAAGCTTTAGCACTAAACAGAACTAATTTAAATCAAATGTGAAATATATGAACCAATGAGTTTGTAATTAGAAAGAATGATGATTATATCTGCTCCATTTTGAAGAATGCCTCCTAGTTTTTAATTTTCATTTAGAGAACGTTCTTTAAAACACAATACATTAATAAGAAAAATAGATTTTTTCGTTTTTTTTACAATATTTTTCTTGTGCCTCTGACTTTGGTTAACTCATGGTTTATTACTTGATCCGTCCGGTTATGTCACTGGCATCACGACAAATTTCTTTTATAAAAATGTTATTATGCAGTAGGTTCCATTATTCTGTTATATATACCAAACCTACAGAAGTTTGGATGCTTTATAGATGTAATTCTTTTTTTTTTTTTTTTTTTTTTTTAAATAACGAAACCTGTGGTGAGTTCATAATTAAAAGAAACACACGTATTAACCACAGTGAAAATTATTTAATTGTAAATATTTCATCCTAAGTATCTTAGGACATCATCAGTACAGTAGTTTAAACAGTAATAGGAATAACATACAGTTAGGGCGCATGATTACAATAGAATCTCATTAAACGTGCGTAACGTGTTACAGAAGGGAAAAAAACTAGTAATTATTTTACACAATTTTGTATGACAATTTCCCATACTTTAGGAACAGTAAGAACGTCGTTGAGGTTTAAATTTGGTCTGTGTAGTAGGACTTCAGAACTTTCTTTATATAAACGTTCATGTTTATATAAAGATCTATGTAAAAGTTTAGACTTTTCCTAATAGATCCTATGACTTGGATTTTCAATTCCGTGTTGAGAGAGGCCAGATTTCTGCGGTTTAGAAAGACGAATGTGGTCTTGATGTTCCGAGATGCGTTTCTGAACAGACCTACCTGTCTGTCCAAAGTAAGGCAATTTGCATGAGCATGGAATCTCATAAACGCCAGTCAACATCAAAGGTGAGAGTTTGTCCTTAGGAGAAGGTAACAAGTTATAAATTTGGTTGATAGGTTTGTAAGTAGTGGCAAAATTATATAAACATGAACGTTTATATAAAGAAAGTTCTGAAGCCCTACTACACAGACCAAATTTAAACCGCAACGATGTTCTTACTGTTCCTAAAGTATGGGAAATTGTCATACAAAATTGTGTAAAATAATTACTAGTTTTTTTCCCTTCTGTAACACGTTACGCACGTTTAATGAGATTCTATTGTAATCATGCGCCCTAACTGTATGTTATTCCTATTACTGTTTAAACTACTGTACTGATGATGTCCTAAGATACTTAGGATGAAATATTTACAATTAAATAATTTTCACTGTGTGGTTAATACGTGTTTCTTTTGATAAATAGAATGTGAGATTCAGATTCGCAACTGCAGTCCTCCCTGTTCGTTCTAATTACAAATTCACATACCTTCTCATTCATGAGTTCGATATTTTACGCTATTAAATTCAGGTTCTTAATATTTTTAAATCAGAAATGAAGTTCCACACACTTCCAAATCCGGTCCGACCTTAGGAACCCGTCGTAGATCCAGGTATCCTTCCCTTAAATTAGTAATCCCATACTCAAGCCACTTACGAGTCCGTTGTAATTAGTAATTAATTATCCGTGACTAAGTTTTGCTGAACGTTCCCATGCCTAGTTGGTCTGTTTACCTGATGGAATGAAAAAATCTTTCTTCTAATAAAAAGAAACATCTTCAGTCTCCACATGTGACGGGATTTTTAGATTTATTTCATCCCATATTTTACTTCATTTTCTTTTTTTTTTTCAGAAAGAGATTATTACTCAACTCAAACTTGGCTCTTTTCCAAGGGAAGTTGTGTCATGTTATCCTTCCAACTGTGCTGTGGAAGTATCCGTTTTCAACATGGCTTTTCCTTTAAAAGACAGGCAGAAGATAAAAAGCAATGGCGAGAATGAGACTACAAAATACCTAAAATACGTGTAAACTTTCAGAAAGTTTATCTCAGATAAGATTTTATATAGAACCATGGATTGTCTAAAAGCAACCCCACACATCAAAAGTGTTGGAATGTTTTTTTCGCAAAATAATTAAAAATACATAAAATGTAAAATGTTATTATTTAAAATGATACAGAATTTGTAATCTAGAATATAGAATGATACAGAAAAATATTATAATTTTATATTTGAAAAATTAACATAAATCATATCCATTGCTTTCTTTAAGATGACACGTTGTAATCTGTATTCCACACTGCTTCAGAAGGCAAATTCTATGAAACACGAAGAAACTAAATATTTACACTGATAACGTATGATTGATATAAAATTAAAGAAAATAACCATAGAAATAAGTGAATAAGTGGTTTTTCCTAAATGTATCATTGCTTCGATTTGGTTCTAGTGTTTTTTAAACATTACTTCAAAACGTTGAATGATGACAGCGAAGCTGTTGTTTTTTTAATCTTTCTTTGGTTCAAGGCCTTTCGAACTAATTATAATTTCATTCTCATTCTTATTTCTCGAATGGGTTGTTCATGAAATGAAATGAAAATATACGGTTCAAGAATTTGCATATTCAAACCTACAATTAATTTTCACTTTCTTTTTCTTAGCATAATGAGTAAAAAACAAAATATGTTCATCTTTTTTTCCACTTCCTCAAATTTTGCAGGCGACTGCCTCCTAGTTATTTATTATAAATTGAAATGGTGATGTTAATTTTTTATTACCCTGTATATGCACGTTTAAAGTTCCCTCCGTAGAGCAATCAAAAAAAAAAAAAAAAAAGAGCGCATTGTGTGGATATGCATTTTTCTGAGCAACCACGTGTGTTCCACATATTGTCGAATCCCAGCAAACAAGAACTCGAACAGCATTCTTAAATAGTTGACAAGCACACATGGTGACACACGTGACCAAGTATTTCGCATATACGCTGCATAAAGGACGTTTACGTATATCTACATAATGGTTTCTATGGATTAGACAGTATGTGTATGCAGTTATCCTAAAATCTTGTCTCTTGAAAGATATCCCAACATGGACATACGAAAAGAACATATACACTGGTGTCCAAAACTTAAGAACGAACTACAATTTTACCTGTGGACATAACTTTATTGCCAGCATACTAATAAATTATATAACACAAAAATGTGTTAGAAATTTTGTACAAATTAACTAAGGATGTAGTTAGCGAATTAATGTACATGGCTTACAGAAAACTAGGCGAAGAGACATTTCAGTATGGAATATGTCCACCCTGCACCGCGAAGCAAGTCTCACAACTTTGTACCATGTTTAGCACCAAGTGATTCAGAAGTTCTTGAGGCTGGCCTACTCCTCCTTCAGAGCTAGGATGAGGCCTTGTTTGTTTCCTGGAGGGGAATTTCCAGCAGCAATGCGTCTCCCCATTGCGTCCCAAACGTGTTCTATGGGTTGAGATCTGGACAGCGCGTTGGCCACTGGATTCGATTAATATCACGATCTCCAGCAGTCCCTTTTTCAAGCACTTGTAGCTCGGTGCGTCCATTAAACATAATACTTCATCACACTATGTTTCTATCACCGCGTATCTATCCCTTTCAAGAACATTCACACGATGGTAACCAGTACCACTTTCACGCCAGATCAAGTGTCATCCAGAATCGGAGGAAAGACTAAAACGATTCACATCTGTAAAGAGGTCATTGGCTCATTTGTGTCTTGTCCAATTTTTATGGATACAACACCACTGAAAACGTGGTCTACAATGAGCTGTGAATAAAGGAACGCAGACTACAAGCGTTCGGGTGTATAGGCAGGTCACAGTTTTTCGAGATATCCGCGTACCTGTGCTTCAACGGAGCCGACTTGCAAGCTGACCTACCGTCGTGCGTCGATGATTACGTTTCGCTCTTATTGCCGAAAATCTGTAGATTTTCGGCAATAAGAGCAAAATGGTGCTCTGGTAGAGCGAAGGCGACTTCTTAGCAAACGTCTGCTAAGACGTTTGCTAAGAGGTCGAGCCCAGAGCCTGGATACAATGCTCGGCGAGATTCCAAATTCTCTAGCAATTTCAGTAATCTGCAGCCTTCTTCAAGCTTTCAAATGATTCTCCCTCACGTGAAATCATCTACATGATGTCTTTGAGGCATTACAAGGCATTGAAGTTTGCAACTTTATTCCTTCACGAAAAGAGCTTTCTTCAAAATAATTCACTTAGCTCAGTCTTTTGCCGTTTATTCTGTTGAGTCCTCTCACGTGACTCCTTTGTTGGCGATTCGAAACTTTGAATGGGTACCCGCTTTCTACTCGAAATCGTTAGTTTTACAAATTCCCGCAAGCTGATTCGTCTGAATTTGCGGGTGTAATCTTCAGAAATAGCGTTCGTCCTTAGGTTCTGGATACTAGAGTATTTTCAATAGGTAGATGAGTTAGCACGTCGAGAAATTTTTCTCTCACAGGAAACAATAGTATCTTTCTCTCTCTCTCTCCCCTAGACAAATCGAGTTGGCTTCGAACTCACACACACACATAGTCTCTGCTATACCTTGCATGTAGCTGATGATGGATGAGATAATATTAAAAGACTTCGCTGTAGTAAAATCAAGCAGTATTATTTTATCAGTGCATTTCTCATTTCTTTCATTGATTTTTATTTTACGATATCTTTGTCATCTAGTACTAGTAGTTTATAATTATTCTATATATATCATAATAGTAATTTCTGAAAATAGTTGATAGCCTTGACAGGTGGATTTCTACTAGTAAAAATACATTCCATTGCCCTGAGCAACGACAGCGAGGGAAGTTTGGTTCAATTTTTGAGCGGAAGCCAAGATTCACAGTGCGTTTGTATGAGCACGCTATTTATTCTTTATGAATATGAACTAGATATTCTCTCTCTCTCTTTTTCATTATTAATCCGACATGTTTCTTTTTCGCATGCATTAGTTATTCATAGACATCTTAAAAAAAGAAAAGAAAATAGTGATCGAGGTTCCCAAGTGGAATGGATGTATCTTAAGTGTGCTGGAAATTTATCGTGTAAACCATTGAGAAACAAGTTCAAGTAAAATATTTATTAATATCATTTCACAACTCGCTTGTGTTTCGTTTTTATCGTTTATTTGTTTCTTCTTATTTAATTTTTAATTAATTATGTTTAAAGTATATAAGAAAATGTACTTTTCTCTACGACGACGAAATAAAATCGGCACCCAGAAGGTTCCATCAGAATATGATTTTCTGTCATATTTTTAATATTTTCTTTCTTGCACGCTTACTGAAAGAATCAATGGCCCAATCAGGTGGACAATTGGAATAAAAAATAAAATAAAATAAATCTGAGTCAAAATTCGTGCACATCACGCCAAAGAAAGCTTTCGATTTACTTAAGGCAATTACATTTCCATACAACTTTCTAAGGAATGCGTCACTCGATGGAAACCAATAATTCGGATTTATTTATAAAAAGAAATACGAAATAGATTTGCAATGGCAAAATATCAGAAGAAGCATGAAATAGGCACTTTTCAGCCTTCTTGTCCTCCTCTTCCTCCACAAAAGTTGGAGGAGGAGGAGGAGGAGACTGAATCCAAGAGCTTTGCCTTCTCTTTGGGTGATCCTATCATAGTATCATCAGAATAATGCGATATTTTATCCTGGACTGCATAAGCATCTTGATAACACCTGGTCTTATATAGAGGTAGAGGAGTTGCAATGGAATAGGGAATGAAGGCAGGCCCTCCTTCAAGTAGGAATTATTTCGGTTATCTAGTCAGAGCTGGTTTCTCCGGATAGGTAGAGCTTAAAGTTATCAGATCATGGAAAAGAGATGTAGAAATTCTGGAATTATCCCACTTGGTGCCATTTAGTGCCATAGGTTACGAGGCTGCTATTAGGTTGGAAGGAGATAGATCTATAAAAAATGTGAATAAGGTTATCGTCAGAGTAGTTGCTAAGAGGATATCAAACGTCTACAGTGTATTTGGAGGGCTTTTTGTTTTTAAACAAAAAGGTCCACAGTGTTGTAAGAATGATGAGAATTATTTGGTATTCTGGCTGATAAGTTAACAATTTGGGACAAATAATTCAGCTTCTCTTTCACTTGATATGTGAAAGAAGGGAAGCCCGTTTATGTGATGAATGTTAAACCTAGGAAGATAACCTTACATTGAACAAACTGCAATAAAAAAGCAATTTTTAGAGATAAGTAGTCAGAGGGGTAATATGATTGTCCGAATAAGGAAGGCAACAGTATATTGAGCCATAAGATAGAAAAGCACACGAGAATTCCAAGTTTGATTACCTTTTGCAAGGAATGTCTGATTTGACAAAAGCGTATTGAAAGCATCATGCAAAATGTAGTTTGGAGAGCTGTGTTGGATTATAGGCGAGAAGGATACCAATAAGGCTTCAGTTAGGAATCGAAGATCAGTTGGTTATGGTGGTGTATCGTTAATATTTTTAGTGATACCCAAATCTTGATGAAATGAATGTGCAAGTGTTTTTTACTGAATGAAATTTTGATATCATTTTGTCGTTTGTTGAATATATTTTGGTTATTTCTTGCATTTTTCATATTTGCATGAATTTTATTGCTTTCTGTGTAAGATATTTTTATATCCGCAGTGGCACTACTATTGGTTATCTTTCTGGTTAAGTTGGTGCAGAAAATTCAAAGAGCAAGGAATGCAGCAGAGGTGAGAGACCTATGCACATAACTTGCACATAAGGAGTCCTCAGACTCTATTCCAAGAGTAATCTCAACAGTGCCGCATTATAGATAATGCATTTTAAAGAAATAGGCACAGTTTTTGTGCATATAATTAATGTAAGTGTGCCGTCGCATGCTATAGACAAAGTGCAAGTTAAATATTTCAAATGTGTAACATCTTCATTGTCGAGAAAGGGCATATTTTTGTTTTCTTTAGGCAATTATGAGGTATGACATTTCCTTAACATGTGCGAGATATGCTATCAGCCGGGAATTTTCTAAAGCCGATGAGATTGCTGTTTATTAGCACAGTTATGCTTACTTCAATCTGTGATTAAATTAGTCTGTCTTTGTGCATGGGTATAAGTAGTTGTCATCTTCGCACCGATAGCTTTCATTATATAATTTGTCTAGTTAGAATGTCAAAGAAAATGTTGAATAATAACAAGAATATTTATAATAAACGTTTTTGCTTGCACAAAATATCTACTAGACAAAAGTGCATAGCACTGCTTTGCACTGAGAGACTCCTCTTCGATTTCATAGGAGGCTTTCTCTTCATTGCTCACGCTATGAAAATAATTCAATGATACAAATGGAGCCATTACGTCAAACGACGATGGTTATACTTACGCACTTCTATTTACCCGGAAATTAACTTCTCTAGGATATTTACTTTCTTTTTTTTGAACTGACGGCAAAGAAATAGCTCTTCTCTGTTTGATGCATTACACTCAAGAAAGTTTATTTCCGTAGTTTGAAAGAACACCATCCACACAGAGGCTACGGATAGAGAGAGAGAGAGAGAGAGAGAAAGAGAGAGAGAGAGAGAGAGAGAGAGAGAGAGAGAGAGAGAGAAAGAGAGAGAGAGACAGAGAGAGAGAGAGAGAGAGAGAGAGAATGAGAGAGAGAGAGAAAACTAAGACAAAAGATGTGTTAAATAATAAATAATATACAAGTTGAATCTAGTAAGATTTGAACAATGGATGGAGAAGGAAAATGACAGAAGAAAAATAGTAGGCTGCTATTGTGAATGCAACCAATGTTCTATAAACTGGCAAAGGATAGACGTAAATAACTTTAAACAAAATAAACATCATAATTAATAATATAAATAATAAAATAAAAAACTACACCGTCTCCTGCACTCCAAACTAATAAATGTTTAAGTAAGTCGTGTCCCAATCATTGAGATGCGATTTACCTAAACATTTTTAATAATATAATAATATAAATCTTTTAATAATATATTAAATGGCATAAACTATTTATTATTGAAATTGGTAACGTCAGAATGCTCAGCTGGCGACCCAGCTAGATGCTACTGTAATTGAGTAGTAGGAGTAGGAGATTTCGTGACAATATTCTTACAAGGAAACATATGACTCTGGAGTATTCGTGCAATAACATTCATCTTAAAGCTAGATCGCGTTTTACTGAGAGAAAAAAATAAGGAACTTTTTTAATGTGAAGTTGAGTTCTAACTATAAAATTCTAACTTTCATTCACCAGTTCTTTTTTAAGATACTTGACATTGTTAGCAAGAAACTAGTAACTGAAGATGTGCTATAATGAAAATTTCTTGCTGAAGATGTTTCACTGGTGACTGATTTTCAATGCCGGAAAATTATCTTCAAAAGATTTGTTCAGTTTGCAGGTCTCTTGAATAATTTCTGTAACGAATTTTAATGGTTTTTCTGCTACACTTGATCTCTTTTTTTTCACTGTAAACAGTTCTATTATATTTTTCGAAATATTCTTTATTAGGAAAATCAAAATATTATAGTTGAAGACGCTTATCTGTTGGGGACAGAAAACCAAATTAAAATTTCATTTTATAAAAATAAAGGAATAAAAAAAAGAATTAAGTCACGAAGAGAATACGTGTATTGAAATAGCTGGCAGATGTTTGTTATTATCTCATCGTTAACTGTAAAAACACGGCTGAAATTTATTTAACGATGTGCACACTTGAAGAGAATTTGGCCAACCAAGAGATTTTTACTCAAGTAAGGATAATGGGGATTGTTATTAAGAAATGACTGCAGCAGATGATCAGATTTCTGTCCTCAGTAACTATTAGTTGAACACGAGACTTTATATATTGTGTGTGTGTGTGTGTGTGTGTGTGTGTGTGTGTGTGTGTGTGTGTGTGTGTGTGTGAAGGAGATGCTTTTTTTAAAATAAAATAATAGATGCCGGTACTCATGCATTACTAGTAGGAAAAATTGAAAATTAAAAGGATATGAAAAGAAAAGGAAAAAATGAATATTAAATTTATTCTTACTTCATAGTGCGATAATGTTTTGGGAATAAGAAGAGCAAATTATTGCATGTAGCAAGCTTAAAATGTATTGTGCAAGTATATAAAAATAAATGAAATGTATATAATAATTTTAATACAACTTTCATATAGCAAATATCTTAACGGACTTAATGAAAATTGTAAATTTCGTTCAGTAACTAAGCTTATTTGCATATTAGATAAACATGTAAAAAATTCTTGAACATTACAGATACCTCATATATATATATATATATATATATATATATATATATATACGTTCATATTTTTTACTGACTGAATTCCGAGAATTAGACAAACAATTAATTTTATTTAACACACAACATGTTTCGTCGGAAATCCGACTTCTTCAGGCGTGAGAACATTGAAAGCAAACATAAAAAACACCACAAAGACTACAAAATCGGCTATAAACTACAGGACATTGCTTACAACAGAACCAAAGCAAGCACCCTCTCAAGCCATGTCCTGTTCTCAGTGAACATAAATAGTGAAGGCCGCCAACATGAGATAAATTGGACCACAACATCAAACCTACATACAGTATATGCCATGACGAGGTAGAACGCCGCATAGTTGAGTCTAAAGAAATTGTCCTGGACTCTCATCACATAAACAGTAACCTTAGTTACAATTTACCAGACTCATTTAGCTCTGCTATCAGATACTGGCGCACGTGTGAAGTCACACGCTCGCAGATGCCTAACAATAGAACTTTAGCCCGAACTGTAGCTTCAGTTCAAACTTAACTTAGTTTATAGTCGATTTTGTAGTGATACAAATGTTTCTTTGTGGTGTTTTTTATGTTTGCTTTAAATTTTCTCACGCCTGAAGAAGTCGGCTTTCCGACGAAACATGTTGTGTGTTAAATAAAACTAATCGTTTGTCTAATTCTCGGAATTGTCAGTAAAAAATATGAAGTTCCAAAAGCGACATCTGGAGTTTAGTAGCGAAAACACGTAACACAAGTATTTCTACCTATATCAACATTAGCCAGTTCATAATAGAAGAAAGAATATAACGTTGGTTACGAAAATCAGATGAGTAAACAGGATTTTGTAAAGAGATAAAAGGAATAATGCTGGGACCGTACCCTCAAATTACGAACTGTGATAACAAGAGATCTTTAGGAGTGCAACTCATTTCTTTGGATGCGGATTGTATGTATCGTATTTTTTTTTTTTTTTTTTTGTTCCTCGCTTTAGCGGCTTCGGTCAACAGTGAAGTTATCTTTAATTAGATTGCTACCGGGTGGATTCCTTTTTTTTTTTTTTATTTGCCCTTCAGTTGATGTAGTTGGAGGATGTCGGCGAACTGTCAAAGAACGACACTGATGGAATTCCGAGGTCTGTTTTCCCTAGGGAGAGAATGGAACGAGGACGCGGAAAAGCTTTCAGAGGTTTATTGCGGAAATCAAAGACGAGCACTGGAACTGACATTTATAGACTTGAGCTGTTAGCATCTTAGAACAATAGGTATGGAGGAAAGTCAGTGATGTCAAGGCAACGCTAGAACGCAAGAAAAAAAAAAAGAAAGAAAAATAAAATCTGATAGCTTGGTTTTGCACATAAAACGTGTGTGAGGAGTTAAAGGACTTCTAAAATCAAAAACAATTCGACTTGATGGTGACGATTTTTAATATCGGTACCTCTAAGCATTTTCTGTTGCTACAGATAGATAGATTGAGAGAGGCAGACAAGACTAAATATATTCACATTCTAATGTATGGGTTGAGGGCATCTTTAATTCATTCCTTAAAATTAAAAAATTGCCTTTCGTTATGTCCTTCATGAGTACAGAGACGGTAACAATAGCGTACTCATGTAGATATATCAAGCAGATAAAATGAAATCAATCAGTGTAATTAATTTACATAATTTATTCATAAAACGTTATGAATAAAACTATATAATTATATTATATAAATTATATTAACTTTTTATGTCAACTATACATGCCAGTTTGTTAAACCTATACCATTTCCCTCTTTCTACTATACGTTCTCTAATATTATTAATTTATTAAGATATACTCTCGGAGCCTCCCTACCTCAGTCGTTATAGACGAAGCCTTTTGGTTGGAAAGACCTGGGTTCGATTCATGGAATCGAACCCAGCTCATACGAAGGTGAACGGTTTTTTTCTCCCGGTAACTCGGGTTTATCATCCCTCAAAATAGGCAAATCGGTCTCGTGAACACACATGGCTACAGCCATAAAATATATAGTACGGCAAGGAAGGCAACGGGCAACCACCTTGCTCATAATCATCTCCCGAGTATGGTAGCATATAGCTATCCCCATCAGCCGTATGGTTGAGGGAATAGAATAGGAAGATGTACCCCTAGAAGCGTAGTGGTGTGAGGACATTTTTTAGCCGAAAATTTTGTTCTGATATTTTCGATATTGAGAATGAGTTTACAAATGAGTTAACCGGACTTAGAAAGAGGAATAATCCTCTACAAAACAAACAAATCAGTTGATAGACGTGGAATTAACAGACATTACAAATCCAGAGTATTCATTCAACATCATTATCACTTAACAAAATTTAACATGGCGTCAAGTGTGCAGTTTATATTTTTGAATGTTTCAATACTTCCGTGATTGAATTCTTCTAAAAGATCAACCATTCCCCGTGAGCAACTTTTTTTTCATAAATAAACCTGTTGCTGTTTTATGAATATCCAATATAATTAAGACTCTGAGGTAAGCAAAAAAAAAGTTCATCCTGGATATCAGAATGAATATCAGATGTTTTTCAATTACACTGAAAAAATATTATTGCAATCTGATATGCAATAATATTATGCACAAATTAGTATGGAAAGGATTCAAATTCGAGTTTTTCATCCGGCAAAAACAGGAGAAAAACGGATCTGGAGAACACTCTCAACATCAGACTAACCACCCCTTATCCTAGAATTACGTTTAGAAAGCCAATGTTGGCATATCATGGCCTTAAAGGCCCATAAAAGCGGATTGTTATTATTATGGATAATCACAACGATTCAATAGGTATAGGTGAGAGATTTTCGAAAAACTACCTAAAATCAATTGTTTACTACACACTGATCACAACTATGCTATAACGTATGCAATATTACAGACCGTCTCGGCAAAATGCCTAAGTATGCATTACCACAGACATTATTGAAAAACAAACTTGAAATTATACATGCTGCAATATACATACACTCAGGCTGGATGTAAATTAATACACGCTTTCGGATTTTAAAAAGAAAATCTTCAGATTTTTCCAAATTATAATCAAAATCCAAATTATAATCAAAATCATATACGAGGAGCTCAAAGGGTCTAAGTGATAAAAATATTAGAAATTATTTCTCAGTATATTTTTTGCATGGATTTGCAATACCAAATTTCAGTAACAATTTGGTCAGAGCTCTAAAACAACTTATGTTCGGAGAATGGACAAAATGAATCATATAGGTACTTGTGAATTTTATGAACGACGCCTAAATGAAATCCTATTTCCTGGGGAATTTTTTTAAAAAAACGAACCATTGACAAAGTGAAAATTCTTTATAGTAAAGTTAGAGATATGCACTAGAAAAATTGATTCCTAGTCTATCCTAGTCTAAAATTATGAATTACACGAGAAGATTGCAGAGCAGATCTTACGTCGTAAGATACTCCCATAAGGTCAATTAAAGAAAAAACCAATTTTTGCAGCAGAAATGCATAAACGGTCTCTGGAAAGTTAATGTTCTACTCTTAAGATTAAAGTCTAGCAAAGACACTACTCACAATTTCGGGAGAAGTTTGTTTTCGCTTGCAGATGCTCTTCAACATTTCTGAATGAAACTCTTAGAAACGGTATCTACAGTGGATTCTGCATAAGACGTTATGTGACGTCAAATGGAACCGATCATATCCAGGTAGAACTGAAAAAAAAAAAAAATACCGAGAAAAGATTTTCGATGGAAACGAGATTTTTCTTTTGAATATTTCTAAACTGTTTCCCGAATGGATTTGTTTTAACAGTTTTCGCTGTGGATAGACTGTACGTTGGTGTTAGAGTTTATCTATTTATTATGAAAGATAAGCAAATAGTCTTTAGGACTGAAACGAAATTGAAACGTCTGCGATTCCTTCCAATGTGTAATGATTAAGCATTATTATTCGCAATATTTTATCTCAGCAGTTACTTTACGAATGGACTGTAAATGGTCTGGCAAAGCTAACACAATCGAGTAGTAGTGTTAGACGCTTGCGATAAGCGTTGGTGATTAATTTTCTCGCTGACATTCTCCGCCGTGACCTTCTCTCGTTGCCCCATTATCACCAGGAGTAACTGTCCAACTGACACTAGCAGGATAGTCGTAAAGACGCTATTCACGACTCGGCATTAGCATCTCAGTAAGCCAGACAGGCTTCACATCCTGCAACCTAATGCAAGAAGGTTAAAGCGGCTTCGTTTTATGGGGTTGTTTTTATCCTTTTGGGTGATTCGTCTGAATCAGTGAAGATGCACCTCTGTTGCTATTCTTGCTCTGGCGTGGATAATGGTTCAAGGTGAGATCGCTCTCATGTGTTTCCCCCACCCCAAACGTCACTATGGGAACGCTTAGCTATAATATATCACAGAGTACGGAGATATTCATGATACACACAAGTGAAATAATGTGCCAAAAAATCTACTTTAGTGATCAAAAGCTAAGTTGTTATTAGTCCGTCCCTCTTTGGGAGATGGAGATTCCTCTTTGCAGAAAAACAGATCCATCCGTGAAGCGAACTGTTTTTATTTATCCTTGGATGATACACCATTACAAATAACGCTATTAATCATATTTTCCCGTATGCAAGTTAATCATCCATGATAATTATGAAGTAAACCCTATTCACACAAATATTTAAAAGTCATCATTATAATAATCTTCTCTCTACTCCCCAAGAAGCTAGCTGCAATAAATTACAGTTTGTGGTCTCCATTTCCTTCCTAAATCCATGAAGGAAATACTGATGTTATTTAGATCTAAGTAGATTTTCACTTGATCCCACAACATCCCGATCTAAACTCATAAAAAAAGAAGAGTAAATAGATGTGCGAGTACTGTTTTTAACCACAGACGAAGGTTGAACTTTTTTCATCATTATTTTGTATTTTATGAGCAACAAAGGGCTCAACTTTATTCTCGGCTTGAAGACGTAACAAATTAAGAGTAATGGATATTTGTAGTCAGTCTTTGATCTGAGAGAGAGGCTGATAATGGACATCCATTTTCATCCGTGGATTGAGACACGGTTTAGCTGGTCAGATTTCTTTCCTCTTCTTCGTAGATTCGAAATATGTGTTGACGTTTCTTAACTAATCACCTCAAATATTATAATTACTGGGGTTATTTATATGTCTGGATAATCTATAGAAACATCTCGTAACTTTTCAATATAAACGTCTTCAGCGTTTACTTTTTATTGGAATTTTAGCTCATGTTAAACTAATGAGCTTTCGTCTCCTTAAGGGATATAACAAATTACAGTAATTGGTTCCTAAATCATTTATAACAGTAAGCCATAATTTCTACATATCACCAAAGTAGGAGGAAAACGCATAATATAAGCTTCATTACTTTCAGTGCTGCACTTTTTCCCTACTTAATTACCCATTATAAAAAATATTTATGCAGTTATGAAGATTAATGTAGTCTGTAAGGAATACCATCAGTAAAACTTTCGAATTAAAAATATAAGTCTAGTAATAGCTCGTAAATCAAACTTGAAATGGAAAACTTCGTTTTTTTTTTTATTCTTGCTTGAATAAAAAAAAAACACTGTTGATACTAAACTATCTAAGCACATTTTATTTACGCAAATTTTATTTATTTATTATATATTTTATTTAGTAATGCAAATATACACGACTAGGTGCAATTCGCAAACGACTATTTTGGTAAAATTACTTCTAACAATCAATGTTGACCTCATTACACTGTCTGAAAAATGAACAGGAATCAAAGACGTGGGTGGGTTTTTATGAGCTTGATGGCAATACCAGGACAAGGCCACATAGGTCATTACTCTAATATTGATTGCCAATCGATATTTTATTCTCCATTTAGACGACTATTTCCACGTGAGTATTGAAGCGTTGGTATAAAGGACACAGAGAAGATGACACAACGAGCAAGGTCGCTTTTTTCAAATTCAGTTCTTTTGATTATTCCTTTACCAAAGTTGTATTTTCGTCATTATTAGTTCTAGCTTATATCTCTTTGTCTTTTTTTTTATCTATCTTGTTAGTGTCCCGAACTTTGTTGTAGAGATCAAACATGGATCTTTTTTTCAAGTCACTGATGAGCGTCAAAGTATGTGGATCCACAACTATGTGAATTAGATTGTCTGTGTGAGTAGCATGTCTATATGGCACTCATACAGACAGATGCCTACATGCCACTTCACATCACTTTTCCTTCCTGGAATTCAGAATTTTGAAACTTTTATCCTCCAGAGTGGAGTGAATTTCCCCTCAGAACCACTATTCAAACAAATCGCATACAACTTACTACATACATCTTCAAGGCCCACCTTTCCTAATTGGGTTGTGGGGGGCAACAGCTGCAAAAGGAACTTCCAATGGTCACGATCCTCTGCCACCAAGCTCAAGTGTTCTGATGGGATTCCCAAACGTGTCCACCCAAGGTTTTGGATATAATCTATCCAGTCAGTCCTTGGCCTCCCACCCTCTGGCTTGGCAAAGAAGGCCTGCTGAGGGAGCCTCT
This sequence comes from Typopeltis vanoorti, assembly GCF_054136105.1. Taxonomy (NCBI): domain Eukaryota; kingdom Metazoa; phylum Arthropoda; class Arachnida; order Uropygi; family Thelyphonidae; genus Typopeltis; species Typopeltis vanoorti. The sequence goes on from NC_143565.1 coordinate 92,092,198, forward strand.
GTTGTGGCATTCTGACCAGGTGCACGTACCAACGTAACTGTGATCTCTCAACACGGAGAAGCAGCGGTTGAGTATTGAGGGTTTCCTGAATTGCAGAGCTTCTGACCATGTCGAGTCTTGTCAGCCCCGCAACCCCTCGAAGGAACCTCATTTCAGCCGCTTGGATTCGTGTCCGCATTCTCTCGGTCATTACCCAACTCTCATGACCATAGGTGAGGATGGGGACATAGACTGTATTGAAGACAGCCAGCTTTGCCTTCTGGCTTAACTCCTGCTTCAATACTACCAAACGGCCAAGCTCCCGCAATATTGAGCTTGCTAAGCCAATTCGAGTATCTAGCTCTACGTCCCATTTTCCATCATTCGCGAATATGGACCCAAGGTATTTAAACTTCTCCACCTGCCTCATTGGGACTCCACTTACATGTAGACTGCACTGGGATGGTTGTCTTGAGATCACAAATGTTTCAGTTTTGGCCACACTGATCTTCATTCCGACGTCTGCACAAACAGCTACAAACCTATCCAGGGTCCACTGGAGGTCATCTGTGGAAGAGCTAAGCAGAACTAGGTCATCTGCAAAAAGCAGACGTCCAATGCTACATCTTACAATTCTGACACACTCACTGCCTCGGCTGTGCCTATCAATCCAGTCCATAAATATTATGAAAAGGAGGGAGCCAGAACACACCCTTGGCGGGGGCCAACGGAGACTGTGAAAGGTTCAGACTTTGTGCTGTTTAGCCTGACACAAAACTCTGGACATTCATACAGGGACTTGATGGCAGCTAATAGTTGGCATTCCACTCCATACTCCTGTACTACTTGCCAAAGCTTATCCCGAGGAACCCGGTAATATGCCTTCTCCAAGTCCACAAAACATGTGTAGACATTCTTGGCATTTTCCCAAGATTTCTCAAAGACTTGCTTTAAAGTGATTTGGTCAGTTGTGCTTCTACCAGGACGAAAGCTACATTGTTCTTCCTGGAACTTTGACTCTACTATGCTCCTGCACCGTATTTCCGAGCACTTAGCATACACTTTCCCAGGCAGGCTGAGCAGAGAGATGCCACGATAGTTACTGCAATCCTTCTGGTCTCCTTCTTGAAGACGGGTATTATTATGCCTGTCTGCCATTGCTTTGGTGCTCGCCCAGATAGCCAAGCAGCCTGACACACTCGAGTCAGCTAGAGAACACCGTCTCGATTTAACGCTTTTATTATTTCGGGCGGAATTTCATCATCGCCAGCAGCCTTGCCCGATTTTAGCAATTTTATTTATTGCTAAATGGACCTCTTCTGCTGTGAGACTAGTCATTGCCCCGATCTGCACCTCTTGGATGTCCACAACTACTGGGACACCCGGGTTAAGAAGGCTCTCAAAGTATTCTCTCCATCTGTGGAGGATATCCTTCTCGGTTGTTAAAAGTGCACCATCAGAGGCCTTAATTGCCCTTGCTGTGCACGATTTCCTCCCTCGAAGGCGGCAGATGGTCTGCCAGCATACCTTGTTTGCATTTGCATAGGATGAGTCTAATCTTTCTCCAGAGGATTCCAAAGCCTTCTGCTTTGCTGTCTTTACTGCCTCAGCATAACGCAAACGCATCTCAGGTGACCTGACCCTAAGCCATGTTAGGTAGGACTCCTTTTTTGCCCGGACAGATTTTTTGGGCTTCTTGGTTCCACCAAGGTGTCCTTTTCTCACTGCCCGTTGCCACGCCGAGCCACTTTCTGCCACAGCATGAGAGTGCAGAGGCAGTGCTTACTAGACTTACATACAACTTACTAGACTCCTTAAATATAACAAAAACCCTTTCCTCAAATATATTGAATTACCATGTTTCATAGTCAGTTGAGTGAATTCTAATTCGTATAATCAAGGGATGGATTAGAAACATAAAAAACTTGCATACACTTGGAAATTGGTTTGTATTAAGCCCACTGGTCGATGTGTTTTAGAATGACATCGATTCATTAATGTTTTACCTTGTAACATCTATTTCATGTGTAGTGATCAGTTTGAGGTACTATCTGAGTGACATTTGGTTTGTATTATTAATGCTTCGATACTGTTATTCAGTCAAATTCTTCCAAAAGCTCATTAAATTAATGATTCAACAAGCTCAATTATTGACATTCATAAACTGTACTTCAGTCATATTTGTTTTAAATTAAATCAACTTTGGTTTCGCTAATAAATTTGGCCTAAACTAGACTGAAAAGAGATTTGTAACCCGTACACATTTTTAAAATAACATTTAGGTACATGCCACGCAGTTAATTTAGGGGAATTTTTGAAACATACCTTCTTACTTCAACAACTATATTTTCATTGTTTTCATCTTTACACCTAAAAGAGTCACTCTAGCTCAGTTGATATTGACAATCCCCATTGAGTGGAGAGACCTGAGTTTAATTTCGTCTAGGACGCGAAGAATTTGTAAATTCAACCAGTCTCATACAGATATATTGAGTTTTTCCCCCCATTTTGGGTTTTCATCCTTGCAAACTTGTTCAGAACAATACACAAAATTAATTGGCATAATGCATTGGCCTTGCAGCCTTAGTTGCTTCAGCTGTAATTAAAAAAAAACTACAACATCGACATCTGCTGATAGAATGGGATAATGTGATCAATATATATATACCAGGGTGATCAAAATTAAAGTATGCCTGTTTAAGATTTTGTGGAGCGTCATCTACTAATCCAAATGCTGCGACATTTTGCAGGAATATATTGTTCATCATGCGGTATCTGACAGAAGCGATATCTGATAAAAAAAGTAGTTCCAAAATCCATCACCGAGGGCGTTGTATGGTGTACCGAATGTAGATGTAATTTTTCCCTTCCATTATACATTCACGGGCTCTACTGTGCAATATGCTGTCCTTCCTGGTATGCCACAAACTGTATCCTTTGCACAATGTGTTCAACGGTAGAACGCAGATGCTTGGGACTGATGTTGCGCATAGCATTATGCTGTTTTGCAACACTAGCAAGTTATCAGGATGATCTCGATAAGATCTGTCTTTTAAAAAATCCCCAGAGCTAGAAGTCACAGAGGGTCAGATCAGGTGAACGAGGCGGCCATGCAGTGGGAAACGCACGGTTGATCATGATCTGGCTTCCGTGAAATGTTTTTGAAGAACCTCCTGTACGGATCGACCGATGTGTGTTCATGAAAATGACTGAATCCATGCACAGGCGTTGCTGCAACTGTGGCACAACAAAATTGTTTATCATATCGCGATACCTCTCGGCAGGTATCACGATATGAACAGGTCACAGGATCCGACTGGCAAATGTTCCAAAAGAAAATGGTCCAATGATAAATGAAGCTGTAAACCAGCACCAGACAGTAACTTTGTGTGAATGCAATGGAAATGTTTGGATTGCATGCGGGTTTTGCATAGCTTATATCCGCCAATTGTGGGTATTCGGGTGAAAGTGAGCCTCGTCTTCCCACAAAATCGTCTATGGCCACGAAGCGTCCAATTCCACTCGAGCAAGGAATGTTAAAGCGAATGTTAGTCGACATTCAAAGTCCTTCGGGAGCAACTCCTGTGTGAAGGTTATGTTGAATGGGTAGAAATGCGGAATGTTCAGTAGCATTTTCCAGACAGTTGTGTAAGGTAAATCCATGTGTCTTGATACAGCACGTGCACTACAGGAACTAACGCTGTTATTGATGGACCTGCACCACAACAGCAGTAGCAACTTCATTCTCTTGTTGTGAATCGATTGGCTTGCGACATATGCCAGGTCTAACTCCCGACAACCCCGTTTCTTCAAACGCCTAATCATTCGTCGAAGAGCATATGGAGATAGTGGACCTCGTCAATATTTGTTCAGACGACGAAATTCGCAGAGTTCATCAACAGCATCGCAATTGTTTTAGGTGGACAGCTTCACGAGCAAAGCACGCACAGCTAAGGTTAGTGCCATCACTGCGGACGGTATTAATAACCATAATGAAGGGAAAAATCCCGTGTATATCTTTTTAAACCCTCCTGGCACCTGAAGAGGTGCGTGATATGCAAATTCCATGCATTTGGTGTTTGCACTGCCCCCGGTAGTGAATTTTAGAACTAACTTTTTTTTTTCAAATATCTTCCACATGACAGACAATGTATTTATGCAACGTTTCGCAGCATTTGGATCACTGGATGGCACTCCACAAGGTTTTAAAGAGGGATGCTTTAATTTTGATCACCCTGTCCATAACTATCTAAAACAGGTGAACAGCTAATGTACAGTAGATTATGTAACTATCAACAATTTGATTTGAAAAATATTCGTGTTTAAAGTACCGACATTATACATTTACAGTTTGTCTATGATAAAGACATTTATTCTCCTTCTACTACTGCGAATTTATTTTAATGATTAAAAAGTGGCGTTGTTAGGAATAACATACAACTTGATGTATTGAATCCGATAATATAAAGACAGATAAGGTATTGTTCTTACCACAATTCATGTTATTAAAACATGAATTGAGGTAAGGAGGTTACCTGCTATGTTCCTAATTATGTTACCAGCATTTCTCAAGCGTCATTTCCTTTCCTTTTAACTTATTCTACCAACACTTAACGTATTATCGCCTTGCTAGAGAGGTGTGTGAGATTAAAGCGGCTAAAAATAACCATTTGTGTTGACACACTCACTCTCCTTTCAACCCTTAGCTCAAAGTTTGTTATCAACCATGACTAAGTAATGACTTATATATATTGCGGTTTACATTATGCATTATAAAAGCAACCCTTTCATAATCTACGAAGGAAGTGTCGTAATACAGTAAAACACAAACCCCAAATACCGCTTTCAATTAATTTGGACGTTATTCTATTCGTTTCTGGTAGAGATAATGACACCAGTGTGTTAACAAGTAAGACACAATACAATTCTTTTTCCGAGAAAAGTAACTGCTGATAGCATTGAAAGATTTAAATGTAGCTCTTTGTTTATTTAAATCTCAATGAAAAGCTCGATAAAATAGAATTTGCAGATAAAAAAAGAACAAGAGATTATCAAGGATTTGAAAAGAAAGAAATCGAAGACTGGAAATACGTATAAATTCCAGTCTTCGATTTCTTTCTTTTCAAATCCTATGGCGTATTTCCGTGTTGCCAATGGAAATAGTTGTGCTATGCTACAATAAGCTATTTCCATGAAATGAGGTTAAATAAAAGACACACGCGTGCATAAATCCTACCTTTAATTCTCTTTAGACCGGTAATTTACATAAACCGTCAATATCTTTATTAAATGAAGTTGAATTTCAATGAGACTATTGTCACGACCAAACTTCATCTGAATGTCAATGCTACAGTGTGAATAGACATGAATTATTTCCATTGTCATTCTCTGTCCTTTTTCTTGTTTTCAATTCCTTTTTGTTGCTTCACGCTGACTTTGATGTGGTACACATATCAGAAACTACACCAACCTAATTTAAAGCCAAAGTTTACTGACTTGATGAAGCTTGCTAGTTTCTTCACTGTCCTTTTTTTTTATCCATCGTCACCTTTAAACCTTGTTGCTATGGTGATGATGTGACTCTCTCTCTCTCTTTCTTTTTAATGGAAGGAGGTTAAGTTCGTTAAGACAGTAAAGCAATTCCAGTGAAAGTTTGCGTGAAAGAAATTAATTAATTGGGTGAAAGACTGTGATCCTACAGTGTGTGTGTGTGTGTGTGTGTGTGTGTGTGTGTGTGTAGTGGGCATTTGAATTTACTTGATAAATTATGCTGATATATAATTCAATTTCGAGTTCTCGCAATTATATGTTGTATAAATGTTAATACTCTATTCGCTTTCAGGGCGAGACAATTAATTCTCATTATCATACTGTGTAGGACTCAACTTTGAAAATTGCAGCTACGAGAATACTATTCTGTGTTAAATAGGAGCTTTATATTGTTATTTATTCATTTATTACGATTAAATTAGCAGCCTAGACATAATATATGTCAATTTACTTTGGAGTTGCTTACAGATCTCACTGTGAAGTCTGATCTGGAAATGATATTCATACAATCTCCATAAACTCAGTTTATAGTTGTAGGAAACCGTTCTGCATTTTACCATTAAAATTAAGTCCAATATGTAAACTCTTCTTAACTTTAAATGTTAATAAAGGCAGAAGTAATTGGTTACTTTAGGATCAGAGGATAAAAACGAATTTTATTAACTACAACGCATGGGATTTGTAATAGCTCTCGCATATTACAAATATATCATTGAACTATAAACCAGCATGTTTATTTAGCCCGAGTAAACAGAGTCACTGCTTTCCATCTACAGGCTGTTCACGCGCATCCCACTGTGGGTACACAGATGGATGCTTGTGAATGCGTTTAGTTTGCAAGTGATTTCCAACATTCCTGCGAGAAACGACACCGTATATCACTTGCGAAATCTGATAAGTTTCTAAGGATGTAAAAATCGGAATCAACTCAAGGAATCAACCAAAATTGGGACCAATTCAGAATCAGCCCAAATTTTGGTTGATTCCTTGAGTTAATTCCGATTTTTAGCTAAAAAAATATATCATATTTTGACCATTGAGTTCCCAGACTGATTAGTCATCCATATGACAGTTATGAACCTATCACATGGATGATTGAGCTATGTAATACTGAACTATGTAATATTGGTTAGCCATGATTAAACACAGCTAACCAATATTACATAATGAAGCGCTACTTACAAACTCCAAGAACTAAACTACTTAACTGGACCACAATATATATTTCTCGTGGAACTGCTGTACAGAATATTTGAGTTTTGGAGATGATAAACTTATGGAAAGGAAGAGAAATATAATTCTGTTGATTACATTACTTCGTCATTCTTTCATCCATGTAGATGATAACATCAAAATGTAAAATTTAAATAGCAATGATCAGAATCAAAAAATTAATTCATGTTAACTAGTGATGATATTGTAGCTAAGACGGGCAATTTTTAAAAATGCGTCCTCGACTAGATGGATTCATAGCTCAAGAAAAATGTAATTTTAGTAGCTAAAACACATTGTTCTTCTTTTTTTTTAGATTAATTAATATAACCATTGGAATGCGGTTGTTGTTTGGAATTATACCAGGACGATTGAGTCTAAGAAGTCAGCGTCATCATCATTAACGTAGTTTATTCACAGTATGACACAATGTGAAAAGGGAAAAGAGATTTACATTAAAAATTAAAGATTGCAATTTATGGTCTTACAAGTCTTTCTATCTTGAGCTAATGTCAGATGGAGTTTTACAGTTCAGCCTATTGATAGTTTCATAACTGTATTGCCAAAAGTTTTTTTCATGGTCTTCCTCTACGGTGATTGCCTTCTTCTGTTTTGTACAGGATGAGGGATTCCAAAAAAAGGATGAGACTTCGGGATGTCTGAGTTGACGTCCAAGCCATCTCAGTTGTAGTTTTTTACTATACTGACAAGTGGTTCTTGCTTAGCTAGATTTAACATAGCAGAGTTAGTGACACAGTCCATCCAAGTGTATCTAAGGCTCAATCTGAGACATGTAGTTCCAAAGGAGTTAATTAGATATGTAGTTTTTTTTTGGTGCTTATTGTCCAGGTTTGAGAACCATACAAGAAGATGGATCTAGTTGTTGGTTCTGTATCAATAAGCACAACATCGTGATCAAAGCTAAGATCAGTTATTTGCATGGTGTGGGTGGACGTTCTAATCTTAAAACCAAGATCTTCTGTGTTGATGGTCCGAAGATGTAGTGCAAACATACCAAGAACAAATAAGGTGCTAGTACATCACCTTGCAGGACTCTGGAAAGGATTCAGATGTTTCTGTTTCAAAGATTACTGTAGCATTGTAATCTTTATAAGTGCTTGGATTGATTTTTGAGGGTCGACCATAAGAAGCTGAGTATTTTAAACATTGCTTCTCTATTAACAGAGTCAAAGGCTTTTTTGAAGTCTATAAAGGCTAAAATGAGTGGTAACTTTGTATCACGTGAACGTTCTATGATTTTTCTGATGCAATGTATCTGTTCTATTGTGCATAGTTTTGTTTAGAAATCCAGCTTGTTTTTTTTTCTTAAAAGTGGTTTTAAGTCAATTATTCTATTGAGTATCATCCTATTGCAGATTTCAACTGTGGCTGATAGCAAAGTAATACCTCTGTAGTTATCCATTCTATTAAGTCTGTCCTTTTGGAGTATAGGGACAATAAAACCTTGTTTCTATTGCTGAGGTATTATTCCAGTGCTTAAAGCTTGATTCATTATGACAAGGAGATTGGAAAGCTTCTGCTCTGATTCCATCAATCTCTGGGGATGTTCCTGTTTTTGTTTGATCTATTGCTATTTTTAGTTCCTTTTCAGTGAAGTCTTCACAATTTATTGGTAGAGTGGTGGTTAGATACAGGTCAGCTAACTGACGTGAATGTTTGGCATTATCAACATTCAGTAATTTTTGAAAGCAGTTTCTCCATTCTTTCATCAAGTTCGAATTTACTGATAGCTATCTACTGTTTTTGTCATGTGTGACAATATTTCCACTTCTTTTTGTTTTGTGATGACAGATGTGGTTTATCATTTGAAAAGTGTTTCTAGCATTCCCAGTTATATTATAATTTTCAAGTTCCTCGCAGTATTTATTTGATTTTCTTTGTCTCTGATCATTAGTTCATTGACCTTGTTATTTAAAATGTCTAGTTTATCTTTATTTATTTCATTCCTGTTTAAGCGGTAGAGTTTCCTTGCTTTATTTCTTCCATCTGTATATTTTTTTTCAGTTTCAGGGTTAATCTATTTTTCCGAGTCTTTTTTGTTGTTGTTTCCAAGAATTTTGTTGGATATTATGTTTATTGCCTCAATGATACCCTTATACTTTTTATTAACTGGATCTTTAAGAATGTTTTCCATATTGTCTTCTAATGTTCTGCATAAAGATGCTGAAATTTCTGGGTTATTTAGTTTGTACCGGTTGTGTTGTTTCCTTATAGGCCCGTTATTTTTAGAGGCTTTTAGTAAAAGTTTAGTTCAACAGTATTATATGCTCGACAGTTCTTGATTGATCTGATCCACTTTCCATTGATTAGGATGTGGTCTATTTGGGAATGAGAACCATTTGGATGTTTCCAGGTCCATAGTCTTCCCTTCTGGATGAAGAAATTTGTTTTGAGTGATTACCATATTATGGCTATTGCAGAAGTTCTTAAGAGAATGTCCATTGTCATTTGTGGTTTCATAATAAGTATATTGACCCACGTTTTTAGTAGTACTGGCAATGTCTTTACCAATTTGGGCATTAAAATCGCCATCAATGAGTGTGACATTGTGGACTGTGATGTTCATGACAGCTTCAAAAAGATCTTCATAATAGATGTCTTTGTCTTCTAGTGGAGCGTATGTGGATATTATTGTCGGTTTGGGGTTGGTATTTATGGTTATGAGAATTCTTTCAGATACTTTTTCAATTGATGGTACTTTTTCTGCTAGTTCCTTCTTGAATAATATTCCAACCCCCTCCAGTTCCATCATTGTTTGCTGAGTATAAATAAATCTCCATTTTTTTTAATTAGCTGATGATGACATTCTTCATTCTTCTGCATTCTTCTGGTGTATTTTTTCTGGTGAGAAAAAAAAAACGTAATTTACATGAAAAAAGGCTGATACAGTTGAGATGCCAACCAAATCCACTAAGCTTCAAGGTATTGTTGGGCCTATACCTAAAATGCCTAGTAGAATGTGTTCCAGTTCTGATGGGTATATAAAGCTAATTATTAAGTAAGCGTATGGTCCTAGAAATGTCATAATAAGTGAAGATTAGACTTCAGATCGAGTGCTTTGATCAGCTAAATGGCTTAACAGTTCATTTCATAGGACACAAGAAATTCCTTCCTAATAACAAAACCACGTTTCTTTTTTTATATTTTATATGCAAATTAAGCAAACAATAACGATGATGAAGATGGTGACTACTTCGACATTCGCTGCACTTCTATATATAGAAGTAACATCGTATATCTAGGAGTGAATGAACATTTTAAATTTACTTTAAAAATTTGAAGGCAAACTTCGTGTATTTGTATAAGTATTACTTAAATTTGCGCCAGAGGAAAAGAAGTTCTAGCATCGGTGATATTTAAGACTGAGAGTGGAAATCCAAATCGATTATTCCTAATCTAATCAGTTGGTAACAAGAAATAGTGAGTTAAGATACCTTCAAGGCTTCCAATCTGGTTGTAGAAACGTAGTAGCTCTTTTGTGAGTTCTGTGTATCGTGCATTCGAAGTCAGGTAATAATTGAATAAAAGACAAAAAAAGTGCATTATTTGAATAGAATGAAAGCTTTTTTAAAAGCGCGTGCTACGTGAAACTAAATATAGCACTAAGCACATTCATTACATTAGATACTTGCAGTGGATATATGACACAATCTGCATAAAACAAACCTAGAGACTTTTCTCTCCTAGAAATTAAAAAAAATCAACTAAAACATTCGTTTGACAAATTCAAAAATATTCCACCTACACTGTCATTTATGTCATATAACCTCACTAGAGTATGTCGAAATTTCATAAGTTCCATAACAAATTCGTTAAGAGTATAGGCTATACCTAAAATCAGCATATTAAAGTAACATGATTCCACAATCGAACATATATCTCGATATTCCACTGTTCTAACTTGATTTAACTTATTGTAAGACATCTCAGTAAACATTAAACAGTTTAATTAATTGGACAATTAAAATTAGCAAAAAAATACGCAAAACGTTTATCTTTAAATTGTATTACAAAGTTTTTTCTAGTTTAACGTAAAGCGATGGTGGAAGGTTTCAACATAACAATTCGACACAGCAACATATCCGTGCAACGTCAATTTGGTATATATTTTCCATTTATAGAATTTCTGTTCGCATTAATATGAATGGATAATACCAAAAGGTTTATTAACTGATCGTCATTCATAAGATTCTCCAGGATTTAGAGAAAGATTTATTATTTTTCAATAAAACATTTATTCCATGAAAATCTCAAAAGACTGAAAAGAGCATATTAATTCCTATTTATATATAAGTATATAAAAGATAACGAAGAGCATCTACAATTATAGAAATCTAAGCATTTTAAATTCCTGTTACAAAATATATAGCATAAGAAACAACACTACTCAACATTCAATCCAAACCATTCGAAAACAGGAAATTTATGGAGTCTGACTCCATAACAGACCATAATAGGTCTAAATTTTTGAAATGAATGAATGAATGTAATGGATTTATATATGTGATGGATTTATATATTTTAATGGAAAATCAGAACTATTGTGTTCTGTCTAGATCATAATGATTACCGATAAGAATTTAAATTAAATTTGCTTTTATGGGAATATGCTAAAATATATTTTACTGGTGTTTCTTTCTTGGAAGAATTATTAAAACATGCCACTTCACACTTTTCAAGCTTAATGTTGTAATATCGATAATTTTAAGTTCCACACTATAACTACAACACGATATAAATTACAGTTAGAAATGTGAGCTATTTATAAAACTAATAATAATTAAATCAAAAGATGTTAAATTCAATGTTTAGAAAAAAGGAAAAAGAAAAGAAACATACGAAAATGTAGCGATTTTCCAAAATCACTACACGAAGTGCCTCCTGGCTTCAAAAAAAGTCATTATCTCGATAATGGGCTTTAGTAACAGACGGCAGTTTTAATTACAGAACTCATCATGGTATCGTTTTCATGACATGCGTTTTAAACAGAATCAATATCATTCATCTGCTGTCACATCGGGATTTCTATCTCCCTCCAGGTACTATTTATTCTCTTTATATGTTAGTATGGCTTCGGATGTTGCTGGCTGCAGAAATCAATTCAACCAATAGGTCCCCCATTCCGCGCAATACTTTAACTTACTTCTTGGAGATCAATAAATAACAGTCGTTTTCTTGATACACATCTAATGCACTGTATAATAATGATACCCTTCCATTAGTGTTTTAGAGACTTGAATTGGTTTCTTCCACTGAGCCATGGGGCGTGAGGAACAATGAGAAATTGAGTGAATTCTCTTCCATTCTTATTTTTGTTTTAAAGAAATCAAATAAATGACATGTTCTCTCTTTCTCATTTTCCTTAATCCTAGTTTCATCTCCTGTTTCAGTAAACAAGACTAATCTTTTAAGGAATAAAAAATAGCCACCCATAAAACTAATTTACAGTTGAGCGAGCTAAAAAGATTAACCTACCAAACATTTCGAAAGGATCCAAAAGGATTTCTGTCTATTGAAAGTTACGCACATTTTTGTTATCACAGTTTGTTGAAGGCCAATGATTTTTAAGTGAATTGAAAGCAAGACTACTAAAGAAAACCCTTAATGCAAAATTGGCAAACTCAATGTCCAGCGTACAAATTGTTAGCACTTTGTTTCTACAATAAACCAGTAATTCTCAAACTTACGAAGCTTGTAAATGCTAAATCCCCATTTGTTTTTCTGTTATCGTGAGAAAAAAAAGCTATTATATTTTAATGGAAAATCAAAACTATTGTGTTCTGTCTAGATCATAATGATTACCGATAAGAATTTAAGATAAGTGCAGACTGCGAATTCCACATTCATAATAATGTCGTGCAGCATCAGTGTCTGTTTTTGACAGCTGCTCATTAATTGTATTTGCAATCGAAGCAGATGCATCCATATTTAAAAGAAGCAAAACTTTGAAATGAATGTATTCCAGTCACTCTTCAAATCTGGTATTACTACAACAGTGTGTTGGCGACGAAGGCTAATGCGTTTTTAAGTGAGTTTCGCAAAATAAACTAGTTAGATTCGTTTTGTACTTCCGTAAGCAAGTTATTCCAAAACTCTACTTATGTTATACGGATTTTATTGAAGAATTTGTATATTTTTTTTTGTTTCAGTGGAACAATTTGCATTGGAAACAAAAGGATAAAACACGTCGAATTTATATATTGAAAAACCCAGCAACTATAATTACGAAATCTCACGTTTCATATGCAAACTATGCAATTTTAAAAGAATTAAATTTTTTACCACTACCTAATCAGGGTCCACGCCTAGTTTAATATATATCTTGGCATATTGCCAGCAGAAAGTTCAACGACAATGATTTCATATAAACAGACTCTATGTAGGTCATGAATCAAAGCAGAAAAAAATCAATTCCACTAGTCTACCTACTTCTTGGTAGACTAGTGGAATTGAATGATTTATTGTTTATTTTATTTACTTTTCTCTTTCTTGGACAGCAGTGGAAGTTTTCCATTGATTATAAGAATAGATGAGCGAAAATAAACTGGATTCATACATGCACTCCGAAATGTTATTTTAATCACGCGATGAGGAGCAAGAATATCAGAGAAATAAACCAACTCTGCAATAAAGGACAACCACTGTCATCCATAAATGCAACGGATGACATTACTGGTCCTTTGGGGGGGGGGGGTCATTGTCTGATCTGATCTAATTTTTATTTCAGTCGTTTTCCACCGTAGGTGACTCTGTGGGCATTGCTCATAAATTATTCCTGGCGAGATTTTTACAGGGGAGTTCACCATTGCTTCCCCCCCCCCCCCAATGTTTTCCGGGCTCAGGATCGGCATATGGCTGGGACGTATTCATGACTGTAATCCATGTGTGTTCCATGATTATACCAACGTGGTCGGTGTGCCTGTTCTGGGGGGACCAAAAACCCGAGTTTCCAGGTGAAAAAAAACCCTGCCGCAGCATGAGACCGGCTAACTCACCTTCAATCGAAAGAGACCAGATAAAGGTTCCTCACGTCACGGAACGGGAATCGAACCCAGGTCTTTCCGACCAAAGGGTCGTCTATACTTACTGAACTACGTTGGCTCTGGATCATTGTCTAGAAAAAGTAAAAAGTAAATTCAGTAACTACCCACATATACAAAATTTTGTTGGCCATGACTTGGTTGGTGAAGAAGACAGCTAATCCACTCTCTAACCGACCGGTATAGGCCGATTAGTCAGATCGGAATCCTGCCGTGGGCAAGGATGTTTGTGGATGCGCTTACGTGGTTGATAAATTCACCACCTGGTGTCAAACCACCATTCTGCTAAACTGGAAGTGATTAAAAAAGTTTCATTTTGGTTTTCTAGATCAGGATTCCCTGGTTATCCAGTTTTTAGCTACCTGTGGTATTGATATAAATGTAGAATAACTTGATGACAATCTTTTCGTGGCTGATATTCTTATAAAAAAATGAAACACATTCTATAGTTTCTATAGCTAAATTCTGTTATCTTGGCTTAACTAGACCATTTCACAAAATCGATTATTTTCGGATTTTTGCTACAGATGATAGACACATTAGCTAAAAAACTTTTTACCAAATGAAATTACAACTTGAATAGTTTGGGATTATATCAATGTCGTGTGGTGCACTAGTGAGGTTATAAAGATGAGGTTATCTGCGTTATAAAGCTGTTTCAAAATGAACAAAATTAAAGAGATAAAAAATTATTCTGAACTATATAATGTTTTAAAGCTTGTTTAATAAAGAAAAGAAATAGCCCCCCCGGCGTGAGTAGCGTGCCCTTAAGATTAGGTGCTTAAAGTCTTAAAGACAAACTTCTTTTCTTACACGCGTTGATATATATTTTTTACTATCAGGAGTTTTATCTTGCATTTCGCAAATAAAAAGATAACGTTTCGTGGGATGTAAGAGCAATACTTTTTTTTTTCGTGTTTTACGCACGAATGGTAATTCAGACAGTGATAAACCCAGGTAAGAGTATTATCTATGGACCGTGTACTGTTTACATTTGTCTATATATAGTAACTATTCCAATATCAGAGATGGAGAGGAGAAACGATACTTCACTTGCGTGTTTTCTGTCTTTTACAGGTGTTGGGATCCCAGAGAGAATTTCACTTCATTCACCGGGCGGTCCCGCATGCCCGACGGAAGAGAAGCGTTCCACATACTCGTCAGCTGAAGTCAGATCCCTTGGTAAATATTTAAATATTTTACTCGTTTTTTTTATTATGATTTAAAGAAAAGTCCTGGAAAAATAAGAAACATTTCCTATCTCTGGAAGATATCGACACAGGATGAGTTTCTTGTTTACCATAATTATGAATTTAGAAATTAAAAAAATAATCGTAAAAAACTGATGTTCAATTCGTCGAGAAATATAATGTTTCAAATTGATGTTCAATTCGTAGAGAAATATAATAGTGAAATATTCAATGGGTCAAACACAGCTATTGTTAAATACGGAAGTTCGAAACCATGCAAAGCTGAAATTGAAGATACAATTTCAGCTTGCTTGCTCACTACCTAGATCTAATTAAATAAAAATTGTGTCATTCAAAAAAAAATATTTTTTTGATTATTCTGAGTGGCTGTGAAGGAATTTTAAGGCTGTTTCTTTAGGAACTCCAAATATGACTAATAATAATATTGATTATTAGTCATATTTTGTTTATATCACTTCCATAAACGACAGGCTGCAAGGCCTACAGAAATAAATGCCGCTTCTGGGATTGAGTCAAGAGCAAAGCACTCTATTTATACTCTTATTGAAGGCAAAGATCCCATCCTGTCTTCTTCACAGCAGGCTTAATTTCTTGTTACAGTCAGGTTATTTGGTTTTTTTTTTAGATAAATCTTTGGCGTACAACTGAAATGCTGGAATAATCCATCACTATAATCGACTGTCTGTCAGTGAATGCTAACTGGCCTATTGGTCTGTTTTGTAGGAGAGGAACAGCTCTATAAATATAAGTCGATTCCCAGATAGGATTCGTCTGGGAATCTTACTCAAAGACGTCTTCATTACTCACTTCGCTACCGATGCACTTGCTATTTTAATATTAACTTGATGACATACGACTTACTGTCAGTAACGCTAAAATAAACATGACGATGTATGTACGTCGTTAAACGAAAAGGCATATGTTTTTGTTTGCCACCAACCTATGAGCGATGCGGCCTACTTCATTTCAACAAATGCTGACATTTGACATTTTCCTAACTTCGCTTCTGTCGACTTTAATCCATTATTATCCTTTCCTAATCTCCTAACGTGCATGTCTCTGACAGTAAGGTTTCGAGCTAAATGCTCGACGCTTTACTTGCTGACGTCAACTGGGATATGTAAGAGTTTTCTCCCGGAAGAGAGAATGAGAGAGAGCGTCTATCATGTTGGTTTAGCCTACCAATTAGTTGTACTGCATACACACAAGATTCTGGGGAACACGCTCTTATTTCCCCCATATGGTGCTCGCTACATCATTGAGTCAACAAAGAACAATATGTTTAACAGTTGCATGACCAACTGGGGATTAAACTAGTAGTAGAAACAAGAGAAAAATATTTTATCCAAATTTAGAACGAGGAATTCTTTTTTTGGCGAAGTAAATTTAGCGAAACTGGTACATATTAACGTTTGTTGCATTTATTTTGAGACTAATATGTCAGTTTTCATTGTGTAGATACTGTGTATATATGTACTATATTTTAATTCTGTATGATATAGATATTGCCTGAGTTCCACAGTTAAAAGAATGTTCAAGTTATAATAAAGTGTTCAAAGTAATTGTAGGAAGAATATCTCGGATTATAATTATATTGTTATACCCTTAGTAATGCTTGATATTTTGAAATACCGGTAACTTGTGAATATATTTATGTAGTATATACTTTTAAATTTTAGTTTTATTGAACTGAAACTTGTTAAGTTTGTGTTCTATGAAATTCGTAATTTTATAAGATAGGTACGAAGGTTCGCGGAAAAAAAATATATAAAAAAAACTGAATTTCTTGAAAGGAAACGTTCCTACCTCCGTATTAAATGTAATCAAGGTGACAAATTTTGGGAAATGCATTTAAAACTGATGAGTGGGTTCCCATTTCAAGTGAAAACGATCTAATTATAGAAACAATTATAAAAACTTGCATTTAAAACGTACAAGCTTTCTAGCTTAAAATTTCGTCCACTAATGGTGACGTTATTATTTTTTATCATTTCAAAATCTAATTTAAATGAAAACTGAAACAGCATTTTAGTAAGGATTTCAAATTTTATAAAAGTCGATTGAGCTGGAACCATGTCTATATATACATACGATTGGGCGAAATGTATATAATATGGGTACTCGCATTTTGGGAAAAGTAACTAATAAAAAATGTTCTTGGAAAAGTATCCAACCTTGAATTAGGCGACAGTTACTCCGGATGGACCGATCTCTGCACAGATTTCCTTAAATTGCCGGTAGATGGCGTCATCAGTCACACCGGAAATTCCAAGTTCTATTATTTAAATATATGACTTTACTTTGTTACTTTATGTTTAATGTCATGACTTACTGAAAATAATTAACTTATCACAACTTGGTATTATAACTACTCTACGTCGAAATCCCCTCAGCAGACCGGTGGCTTAATGAAAGCTCTCAAGTTCGCCAACCGAAAGCCTACTGCAGGATGATGCAGGGAAATTTTCGATGATGGAATCCGTATTCGGGTTATGTCACGGAGTACTATTATCCAAAACAATTAATAAAAAAGTTAAAAAACTATCTCGAATCTTCATATAATAATGTTACGAATTAAACATCGCTGATGACGAACAATAAATAAAAATAATAATAAAGAATAAAAGAAAGAATTAATGAACAGAAGAATTAATGAATAAAAGAATAAAAAAAATAATAAAAGCATAATCTAAACCGCTCATTGGGTTTGAGATCATGCTTCGGGTTTTGTATGCAAATGCAATCTTTCCGCCAAAACTGCGCCCTATTTTCAAGATCTTTGGAATAAATTTTGTTTTTCACTTATTTAATCGTGTGTGTGTGTGTGTGTGTGTGTGTGTGTGTGTGTGTGTGTGTGTGTGTGTGTGTGTGTGTGTGTGTGTGTGTGTGTGTGTGTGTGTGTGTGTGTGTGTGTGTGTGTGCGCGCGAGAGAGAGAGAGAGAGAGAGGTGTCAAAAATCCTTAGAGGCAGAGCATGTATCATATCTAGAGACAACAAAAAAAAAAAAGAAATGGAATACTTTAAATAAATGCATCTAAAGAATGGTTACGATGTAAAACCAACATCAACCTTTTATTAGCCACCAAATGTTTCAACCTACATGCAAACATGAACTACAAAGGTACGTTACTTTACCTATCATACATAAAATGTCACTAATGAAGCAGCTGTTTTGAAACAATACGACCTCGAAGTTGTTTCCACCTATGACAAAAGTCACCATGTTTGCTTCGGGTACCAAAAAAAAAAAAAAAACCCTCATTCATCGCTTAAAAGACCAGGTGTTTATGAAATTTGCTGCGCCTGCACGTTCTATTTATTCGCTGAACGTCGGAAGAACGGGACATCAAGGAGAAATTCGTATGAAAGAAGAACACATTAAAAATGCAGAGAAAAAAAAAGAGCTCATAAATCAGGCCAAATTAGCAACCAAGACTGCTGTTTACAAACAGCTAGATTCTAAATTTTAAAGACCAATGTATAGTATAATAGAAATCAAGGCCTTATCTTAAAACCATCTCTGGTCGGCTTATATAAAAGACCTAAGGGACTCAGGAGCTAAGTAAATTATGAACAGCACAGATTAACAATGAATCAAATATGACAGACAATCTACTTAACGCTAGTTTATGTATTAAAATAATCCTGCTGCTTTTTTGTTTTCAAATTAAAAACATCTATTCCTGATAAGTACACCACAATTCATGAAATTAGTAAAATGAAATAAGTTGTGCGTCGTATCTTTTCACTGGTTTAAACCGAAAACAGTGATGAACAATAGAAACCCCCAGAGCAGCCTCATGTCTTTATTTAATCCATATGGGTTCTTTAGAGGGGTTTCTTACGAAGTTGGTACGGTTTCTTCTTGGCAACTCGTTTTTTTTTTTTTTACCTTAGAAACACAGACAAGCTGGTAAACATACACTTTATGGATATAATGCATGTGACTGATTGATTAAATTCTCTTCGTAATGCTAGCTAAATAGTCAGCCAGTAGATTAATCTTTCTACTTTAATATAAAAATATTATTATACATAGGTAATATAGTATGTTTAAATAAGTATTGGAACAATTCCTGTTTCAGAATGAACGTTAGCGACATGCATATTCCTATCATCTTATGTGGCTTGTACCGCTATGTAAGGCAAACAGAGAGATTCCTCAGAGGATTTAGAACTTCGATAGAGATGTTCACCAGTGCCTTATACATTCGTGACATTGATAAAAGATTGCTTCGTACAATATCAAATGTACACAACATTGTCAGCTGATAGAAATTGGAAGGTATTACTAGTAGAGAAATACATAGGGAACTTAACACTGATGAAATAAATCCATTTCCAATCGGATGGATAAGTATTATGAATGCACTATATTTCAACATAGTATTGTATAAGGAAAGAATGTTCATGTAGTTAGCACTTTCCAAAATATATACAATCTTTTTAAATATTCGTATCGTGGCTTTATGATTTTTCTAATGTCCAGCTCATGACAATGTAATTATCTAGGCTGTCAGAAGAAAGACGGCTATGGGTTCGATTAGTGTTGCCAATTAGAGGAACTTTTCTATACCTTTCTACAG
This sequence comes from Typopeltis vanoorti, assembly GCF_054136105.1. Classification (NCBI taxonomy): domain Eukaryota; kingdom Metazoa; phylum Arthropoda; class Arachnida; order Uropygi; family Thelyphonidae; genus Typopeltis; species Typopeltis vanoorti. The sequence goes on from NC_143565.1 coordinate 92,111,797, forward strand.
CCAGTTCCTGAGTTAGCCGATCTTTGGTAAAGGCGAGTACAGCTACCCCCATAGCGGATTTTTTTCCAACAAAACAGACCGCAGAACTCGCAACTGTTATGGACAATAATACTAATGTTATGGTTTAATGAACATAAGATGGCTACAATTTCTTCTGCATTCTCTCTCTCTCTTGAAAATCTTGGTTCGCTAATAGCTTCAGCACACCATCAGAGAAGGCTTGAGATTGGCTACCCAGCTATCTTCAAAAGCTAGTTAAGGCTAAAGGAGTTCCGCCTACTTTCTTTGTAGAATAAAATGAGTTGGAGGATTTATTTAATTTTAATTGATTTTCTAGATAAATTAAATTGATGTCAGTGATTGTAAAAGTTTAAGAAATTTATTGCGCTTTTATTAATCTGTCTATTATGATGAAATTAAACAGCTTATGGAACATCAGGTCATACAACTAGTTTAAAATTATAGTTTTCGCAAAAGGATGAACAAAATATTTATATGGATAGAATATTTATATTTGAATATATATCAAATACTTGCTTATGAGATAAACACTTCGGCATCCCAATCCCGTCTACAGATTTATAAATTTCTATTGAGAGAGATGAATTCCGATTTAACACTGAAAGAGAAGCAGCTCTGAGAGGATTTTCCAAGTTATCGACTTTCTGGTCTCTTCGGCAAAGCAAAAAGATTGTACTTATTTATTACAAGGATATATTATTGTCAAATAAAACCCCATACAGGAAAATCAAAACAAATATAACAGAGAGAGAGAGAGAGAGAGAGAGAGAGAGAGAGAGAGAGAGAGAGAGAGAGAGACTCTACTCCTTCTCCTTTTCCTTCCCATGTTGGGTGAATTACTAGCATTCAGTGATGCAGCCTTTTTCTTTTCTTCTGCTGCATCCGCCTCGGGTTAAGTATATTCAGTCTATAAATTGCAATGTTCTCTGGTGGTCGATTTGTTATACGGAATGAAATACGCAAGCGTCTTAGAACGAAAAACTCTGCTGCTTCCGTATGATACTGGCTAGCTTCTCTTCTGAAAGATGAACAAGGTAGTTAGTAGTTTCCAGAATAGAGTGGGTTATTTCCTGCTAGAAGCTCAAGTTTTATTCACGATAAAAAAAAAGATAAAAAGCGATCAGGTAATATACGTAGTTTATAGACAAAGAAAATTACTGTAGATAGATAAATAGTATTATCCGCTATATCATGGGAATTATTAATAGCAACTGCTCCACATTTAAGATGCTTAATGTAAGTTATGGAATATCCAGTAATTTATCCTCTGAAATCAGTTAAGATTCACCCTCCTTGAGTCTCTCTTAAAGCACAAGGACATTAATTTGGTGATCATTTAAGAAATATGTTAGTTAGTCACATTTGGATCTGTAAATGACTTACGTTGAGTTGAGGCATCTTAAGTACTGGGACAGCATTCCTGACAGGCTTCGAGAGCATTGTTACAGCTTCTATGCTGTGGCCATAAGTCCTATGCTGGAAATACTGCAACATTATTTTTGTAACCTTCACGAGTTTAAAAAAATATTCTATCAATGTTAATGATACTGATATACTTGATATACCCTAACTACTTAATTACACTTGACAAATGTGCTACTAGAGAGGTGAAAGCAAAGCTTTCAAATTTTAAAATTTTTTTCTTTCGCTCATACCTTCTTTTATAAGTTTCGGAAAACTTGGAAACAGCTAGCCTATTCAGAATTCAGAAAGAAATGCAGCTCAAGTACCATTTAATGGCATTTGAGCATAGTAACATAATAACATCAAAGATAAAGGAACGTTTCTATCACTCTTTAAGAGATCAAAAAGAATAGGTATTTTAGAATCTGGGAAAACCCATCTCTTATCACGCGCTATCAACCCACTGCTTTGCTCAAAATCGACTCGAAACTTTCTGACGGATTGCTGGACAATAGGGTTTTTTCCCAATCACCTGCGCAAAACCCATACAATAGACGAGATTCATAACTCACTGAAGTTGCTAAGATCAGGTGTTAGCTTTGATCACATATATTGAAAATAACTTCAAAAATGCCCAATAATAATATTTTTCCTGGTGGATCTTTCAAGAGCGTGTGGTATTGGAGAGAGATCTTACTTTAAAATTCCTAGAGGTCATTCTTTCTCTCAAGATTACTAATCTTATAAAAAATATGCTTTCACAAAGATGGATTCATGTATACGCCAATGATTCAGATTTATAAAGTCAATTCCATAAGCCAAGTAATGGTCTACCAAAAAAGATCTTTGCTAGTTCCAATGCTTTACAGTATCTACACCTATGCCATCCTCACTATTGTCTCACGAAACATTATGTACGCGGATGACATTATAATTTCCAGACTACCACTTTTCGAGTTGTAGAGAATAGATTAACATGGGCTTAGCAAAACTTGACAACTACTTTAAATGGTGCTTGCGACTCAATCCCAATAAAACTGAAGAGGCTGATTCCCACTAACAACTAATCTAATTACACTAGTAAATATATATTTTAGAAAAACTATATGAAATACAATACAATATAATCTCAAAGTATCTAGGAGTGGGAGTGACTCTAAACAGATCTTTCAAAAAACATATTAGAGCTTTCTGATGTTATCAAATGCCGGCCTACTACGCTAAATTGCTTTGGTGTTAGTGTATTCCATAGTAGAATACTGTGGCCAAGTGTGTTTAACAGTACTCACACCTTGTTAACATTCATCTCAATGAAGCCATGAGATCTATTTAGGAAGCAATAATATATGAGGTGGAGTCTGGAAAGTTCTGATAAACACCTAGAACAAATATGATATTAAAGCAACTGATATAACCACAAGAAAGAACAAACGAGGATATAAGAATATAAGAACATAAGTTGCCTTCATAACTCTACTGTTAGTAGTATGTTCTTTCTGGTGGTTATATCAGTTGCTTTAATATGATTTTTATTTTCTAGGCGCTATCAGAACTTTCCAGACCAGTTGGTGTTTACCCCCTCGTAAACACCAACTTATTGGATTTCAAATGCTCAGAAATACTGCTGCTTCTTCGAATAGAGATATTGCCAATAAGGCAATATTTACAGAGTAAATGAACTTCAGGACTAGTAGGCTGAAATTACTTAGAACAGTGAACATAGAAATCTCCCACACAGCTGCTTAAACATTGTCGACCTACCGCGAGAAGTGTTTTACAAATGTCACATGAGTCCTTTAATATCACAGCCTGAATATATACACTTCTGATTTAGACGCCATTACTATTTTACCGATCACAACACCAGACTTACCCACTCGTAAACACCAACTTATTGGATTTCAAATGCTCAGAAATACTGCTGCTTCTTCGAATAGAGATATTGCCAATAAAACAATATTTACAGAGTAAATGAACTTCAGGACTCATCCACTCTCATCCAAGATCCATGGTCTACATTTAATGAAATCAATACTATTACTATAAACTAAATTTCATTTAGTTTATAGTAACAGTACTATAAACTAAAAGTGTTATTAATTATCGCCAATATGATCTTATCCCGAAACTTATGTGGACTTTTTCATGTTTAAACTTGATGTGCGGCCTGGTTGGTCAAGATAGCATCTGAAACGCCTTGGATTTGAATTCCACTGTGATATGGATGTTCTGAATGTCTTTAGGTAGTAGATTATTTTCATCTTCCAGTGATAGATCAATCAGTACTATCATTATTTGACAATAACTTATACTTACTGGAGGTCTTAAATGGCTTGAAGAAAAGTACCATGTTTAGGGAATTAAATCAAATAATTTTTAGTCCGCTCACGAACAAATGTACAGTAGGCTTACAAAGTTTTGTGGATGAGATTCACATAAAAATATTGACGAAGAAATGGTTTTATTCGGATCCTGTGATCAGCAGTGCAGCCACTCAGCTGCTCCCATCCTTGTAGATGAGGATGTTCATTGTAGAATGAATAATAGGGTCGACCAGTCATTCTGGTAGCTTGCTAGGCTGTACGTCTACACTTACAATATACTTGCACATTACCCACGAAGCCACAAACAGCTCGAGAATCAGAAATGATAGCTAACATGGAAGGAATGATGATACACACAAAAAGTTGTATTGTACGAAATCGAAATAGTACGAGATTTAAATCGCTTCGACAATGACGCACGCATGAATACAATTTTCTAGATTACGAAACTCCACAATACATATGAAGAAAAGAATAAGGTTAATTTACTGTACTGTAAGATGCATTCTAAAAGGAATATAGCAATGCGTTCCTTAATACACTCTCAGAATGCAGCCGCCGATGTAATTATACTCGGAATGTTACGACTTCAAGTCCGGAAATAGCTTATATGAATAGAAAAGCGAGTAGCGTGCAAATAATGCAGACTCTAGAAATGCAGCGAACTTAATGCATTTCTTATAGAACACCGTATAAAAAAATGCATTACGTGCCTGTCACCTGAATCCCAGTCACGGAAGGACCGCTCAATCAAAAAGACGAAACAATGAACGACGACTAGGATAAAGTTACAATCAATATGGCAATCGCTTTCCTGAAAGGTCACCCAGTTCTGTCTCTCGCATATTTTTGGCTCCCTTCTCTTCTCAACTCTTTCCACATGCGCGTGGAATATTTGTCTTCTTGCAAGTGCTCACAGAAAAATTTAAAAGTTCTTATTGGAGATGAGATCACGGAGTATCTTCCCAGTATTTTTATTTAAAACATTGAATTCGTGTGTCTGAAACTGATCTGAGATATACTAATTCAATATTCTAAGAAGAGTCTAGAACATTGCATCTCATAACCTAGTTAGGAAAGTGTGTATGAAAATTTTACAGTTCTAAGGGTCTAAGAAAGAGGTCGGATTAATACTCACTACCTTAAGCTACCAAAATCATCGTGGCTGGCTCTAGAGAGTAGGACCACATCTTCGTCTTAGCACTACCTGAGTTAGAAAACAATATTTTTGATGACGTTGCATTTTAAGGACACTTTCACTCAAAAGCTATTATTCCTTTTTCTACGCGATCACCTCCACTTCTAATACCGATTAACGGGATGAGCAATGCAAAAGTGTTAAGATCCAAACAAAAAAGTGTGAGGATAAATTAGAAACATCCACGGTATTTTTTATTAGTCTCACTGCTAAATGAGCACATAACCATAAACTTCACTGTTATTTAACTGATATATCTGTCCTTGACTAATTAGCTATCTTGTTCAATTATCCCCACGAATATAGTTCGCTGCTGACTATGCATAAAAGAAGAAAAGTGTGAAGTCATTTATACACTTATTTTTTATTTATGCTTTGTTATTTTTAATAAATATACTGGATATACTTCCTAGTACAGTAAACCCTCGATTTAACGGACTTCGGATTTAACGGACAAAATTTTCGGTTCGTATGTCACATGTGAAAATTAACACCCTGTTAATTTTAAAATGCTTTTAATCAAGATTTGCTTATAATTAAATTACCATATTATTTTTTTATTAATTTGTTCTTGGTTCTTTTGTCGCGTGGCGTGACTTTCTGCGGCACTTTTATTACACACATTTTCGTAATTTTAGGGAGTTAATTATAAAAAGAAACAGAATTTAAAAGTTCAAAAAAAAATTGATAGTTTTTTCAAAGCAGGATTACCTAAACCAAGCGCCTCAACATCGAATATTAACTTCATATTAACTTATCTAATCATATGCAAACCCGAGGTACCAGATGCTGGACCATGCCTTACTTCATGTAATATACATAATGTTATATTATTCTGTAGACTGGTCCCTCCTCTTCTTTCTTTGCTTCTTTCTCCTCTCTTTGCTCCTTCCCCCTGATGCTATTAGAGTATTCGAGGGCTAGGGGTGAGTCTTTCCTATCTTGCTAAGTCATTTCGTCTTATGCAGCTACCGAAGGAGTCAAGCTAGCCTCAATAGGTGCCAGTCCCAAGCCCGGATAAATGGCAAGGGTTGATGTCAGGAAGGGCATCCGGTCGTAAAACTTCAATGCCAGCTCAAACTATGATATGAGTCAAAAGAGAAAATGATACAAGAGGTCTGGAGGTGTCTGAGGGAGAAGAAGGTTCCGGAGAAATATGTCAAGTTGGTGCGGGAAATGTACAGAAATGTGAAGACAAGTGTTCGGACCTGTCTGGGACAGACAGAAAGTTTTCAAGTAACAGTTGGCTTGCATCAAGGGTCAGCATTAAGTCCGTTTCTGTTTAATATTGTGATGGAGGTGGTAACAGAGGAGGTGAGAGAAGATGCGCCTTGGACAATGTTGTATACAGATGACATCTTGCTGTGTGCAGATTCAAGAGAAGAAGCGGTAACTAAACTGGAAAGATGGAAAAAAGTACTGGAAGAGAGAGGTATGAGACTGAGCAGAAGTAAGACAGAGTATATGTGTTGCATAGTGTGAGGCGGCCAGGAGACAGATCTGGAGCTGGAAGGAAATGTCATCAGGAAGGTGAGAGACTTTAGATACTTAGGTTCAACAGTGGAAGAAGATGGAGGAGCTGAGAAGGAAGTGGGATGCAGGATACAAGCAGGTTGGAGGAACTGAAAGGAGATGACTGGAGTGTTATGCGATAAGAGGGTGCCGATCAATCTGAAAGGCAAAATCTATAGGACAGTAGTGAGGCCAGCTATGACATATGATATAGAAACTGTGGCCCTGAGGAAAAATAACATCAGCAGGATGGAAGTAGCAGAGATGAGAATGCTTAGGTGGATGTGCGGTGTGACCAGAAAGGATCGTCTGAGAAATGACTATGTCAGGGGAACAGTGAAAGTTACGAACTTAGGAGCAAAAATACAGGAGGCAAGGTTAGATGGTTTGGTGATGTGATGAGGAGGGAGGACGAATATGTGGGAAGAAGTCATGCAGATGGATGTGCAAGGAAGGCGGAAGCGTGGGCGGCCAAAGAAGAAATGGAGGGAGCTGGTAGAAGAGGACTTGATGAAGAACTTGGATGTGGTGACAGCCCAAGACAGGAAGGTGTGGAGGAGATTCATTATCAACGATGACCCCACTTAAGTGGGAGAAGCTGCAGAAGAAGAAGAAGAAGATTAATTTCCTATTATTTTTAACAAATTTTGGCGAATAGGCCATCATATGTTGGAAAAACACTGTTTAGCCTAAATAATGTTACAGACATTTTTATTTACAAAAATTCGCGATTTAACCGACACCCCTTAGCCCTTATTAGTCCGTTAAATCGAGAGTTTACTGCATATCCAATAGATTTGATAATCACAGCACATTCTTTAGTTATAACTAAATGTATAAAATTGTAATATATGCTGTTGTCATACGTAATATACTAGTCTAAATAAATAGTCCAAATTCGAATTAAAAATTGCACTCTTTCCTATTTTCATTTAGCCAGTTAAGTTCAGCTAATGTGCATATACACCCTATGTCCAAAAAGAAACCGAACTTTTTGAAAATAGAAGAAATTAGTGGCGCCACCTGTTGTATCTTTTTGTTGTCGAAAGCTTCATTAGTGTTCTGTCAACCGTTTATGAGATTTCTTTCATTAGAAGCCGAATAAACTATAAAAATTTTATTAGGGTAGATGACATAATATTTGCTTATGAATCAAATTATCCCTTTTACTAAAAAAATAATTTAGTCGTTTTGATTTGCAGAAAACCTAAGGAATATAAAGATTGGTAATCTCTGCCTTCCCAAGAGGACAACTAAAGAATATTTTGAATATCCATTAGTTAGTCTGCTCAAAAAAGAGTCTAACTAAACTTTCAGTTTAAATTCAAATAAGAAATCCAGCTCCGCCCTAAAACATTTCATCATTTGCAAACCTCGTTAATGTTTCATACGAAGCGCTCGGTATCATGAAAATAAGGTGGTTCCAGAGATAATGGTTTTCCATAGAATCCAGAGAAATTCGATCTCTAATAAAACAAATTTCCGGAAGCACTTAGTTGATTGCAAAGCTTGATGGATGTTAATAACTTGCCAATGTAGATGCAGTAAAGCTGGAGATGCAAACATGAAGGCGGGCAAGACGTATCTATTACTTATAGGACGGATACAGTCAAGTTATCTTAGCTTTTTAATAATATTAACCAAACTGAATACGTGTGACAAAATGGTTTCGTGTGGGTTTTATGTCGCAAGGACATATCGTTATTAATGCACCAACGAAGTTACGATGCAAGACAACAAGCAAGTAAACAGAAATACATAGGCACAGAGATAGTTTGTTTGTTTTATTTTTGAATGCTTCTTTAGATTTTAGAGACATAATATCTAATGTCCATCTTCTCCTCCTCTTGTTCGCAGGGAAAGATATCCAATGTATCAAAATTTCTTCGAAGATTCTTGGGATCTTCATTTTCTTGTGGATATTCATTGCTTTTGGAAAGTTTATTGTGAGGTACTATTACGAATACTTTTTTCAATTATTGGAACGTTTTCACTATCAATTTGAAAGTTAAACATAGCAATCAGTTTCATTAATCTTCTGTAAACAGGACAAGTGATATCGTATTGAGCTAGTGGATCATAATTGCGATACTGTGATTCAGTCATAGACAAGCGAGTTCATTGAAACGTTTGTTTTGTTATCATCTTCTCCCCTAAACTAAGGATTTAGTACTGAAGGTTGATCTGTTAATATTTCTCGCTGCCTCCGGTAATGAGTTGTTTTACTCGGTTTCAATTTAGGAATTTCTGTCCAATCCTTCCCCACTGGAATGCTCGAGGTTTTCCATCTCATTTTCCTTTCACATTCTTTACTGAAACAACAGGTACGAACATCAGCCATAACAGCCACAATGTGATTATGGCCATATTTCTCCCATGTCAACCATCTCGCAAGGTCTGAATGCATAATGCAGTCTTACAGGGTAGGATATCTAAATTATATTCCCACACATGAAAGATTATAAATTCTGTAGTTAAGTGTCGTGTGTAGGCGAGTTCCACATGTTGGAAATTTAGGGATATTGCAGGAAAGGATGATGACCTGTTTGTGACTAAACCACCATCAGCGGACCCAACTTAGAAGCATATGCTTCATTAGAAATGTCCAGCAGATGGTATTTTGAGATTCCCTCTAGCGAACATTTCAAGGTTTTACGGTTTTTACAGTTTATTCGAGAAATGCCATTGTTATTGGCATTTCTCCAATAAACAAGCTGCTCTGAGTAGTTTTTATATGAGGCAGCTTAAAATGTCACCAGAATATAGCTTTTTTTTTTAAAAAATATCTAATTTAGGATATTCAGCCGTTGAATGTATGATAAAGAAACAACGTATGTCACAAGCTTCCCTCTATTCATAAAACACGAGTAGCCACTTCTCAACATCCATACAGAGTTCAACTCCATACTTATCGACCCAACTTCTTATCTTCGTCCACTTCATCTACCACTATTATTTGGTATAGCCTTCCCCCATACCGTTTTCCTTAATGAACACGGCTTTCATATTTCAAAAAACAAAACAAAAAAGCATGTTAATAGATTCATTCTTCCTCCTTATAACACACATACACACGCACATGGCACTGTTGTTTGTTATACATTCTGTGATCTCTCACCTGTAGAGTTATTATATAAAAAATTCTTGTATCCACGGTTTGATTGAAGCAAATGACTCCTGGTAAACAACATGAGAATGAAGAATAACGCTAAAGAAAGTTAAAGAGTTGACAGTCACGACTTTCCATCTATCACTAAACCACACAGTGATCCGACTATCTGGTAAGCAATAAATGCCCTCGGATGTGGACCTCCTACCCCAGATATCATAACAACACTCTAGTGAGGATTGAAATTTATCGATCGAAAACGGAGAAGGGGATTCAATGCAACATCACTGACCATCGCAAGAAAGCTGACTAGCTCCTTAATTCTGGCAGGGTCATTCAAGACTGTCTGTCTTGCCAAAGCATTCAAACCACCATTATTGTCCTTCCTTGGATATCCACAGGTCGTAGTGCACGGCAGACATCCGAATCATTCAAGCAACGACTTAATTAAATAAACATAAGTAGATGCGAACATGCAATCTATTACGATAATCAGTACTGTCACTGTGTTAATTAATCCGATGCCAGATTAAAGTTGTCATATTTTAATACCCAGTTTCATAGTTGATTATAAATATGCATAAAATGTGGTTATTTGTAATACAACGATAATTTCACGTTGTTTTTTTTTGTTTATTTATGATGCTTAAAGAAACAGGAGTAATATTTATTTATCAGTTTCAAATAGAGATCTGATTTATGAACGAACATATGGTATTTACAAATAAATCTTGAACTCCTTTCTGTGTTTAGCATTCTTTGAATCCTGTAAGAATAAAACTGAACATTTAAACAGGAGATCGATAGTTAAAATGATCTCATCAGATTACTCTTCCAAATTTATTTTAATGTAAGTTGAGTAAGAGTATGACTGCACAAGTTTCATCTGTAGCCAACGTATAATTAAAAATTGGCATCGCAAAAGGAAAATTTGGTTTTGAATGATCAGTGGAATTCGATTAATTTAGTAAGATGATATCCTCATCTTTTCTCCCCTAGATCTCCAGTTACCATTAAAATGGAGAAAGTTTGATTTCGAAACATAAAATGCAATATTAAAGAATCTACGATCAAACAGTGCAAAGAACAAAGGAAAAAAAAAATAAAAAGCCCCATACTTGTTTTTTTTTCAATGATTGAATGCTGTATTTAATTTTACTGTACGTAATCAATGTAAAAAACATTTCATCCTTTTTATTATACTGTAATATGTCATAATGGATTCATATTGTGCTTCTGTCATGCTAAATGACACAGTTAAAACAGGAAGACTGTTAACCTAGTCTAAATAATAAAGAAACACGGAAATAAGTTTAAGCGATTATAAAAAATACGAATCGTAAAGCAGTCTTGTAGTAGTTTTAATTTTACATTTCATTCTCACAATTGAATTTAGAGAAGTTATTAGAATACGTTGGGCAATATCGTTTTATCGAAATATGCTATTAAATTTTTCCAGTTATTTAATTACAGTATAAAAAGAAATATATTATTATTATACCTCTATGTGTGTGTGTGTGTGTGTGTGTGTGTGTGTGTGTGTGTGTGTGTGTGTGAGAGAGAGAGAGAGAGAGAGAGAGAGAGAGTACAACTTGTCCGTGCCAGAGATCGACTAACTCTGGAACCGGTCGAAAAAAGGCTCCTCTAGTTGCTGACTAGATTCGAAAGCAAGTCTTCTTTCGTGCGGTCAAGTGCTGTGGCGTGCAAACGCCACAATCACTGAGCAACACAAGCTCTACACTTTATTATAAAAAGTAAGCAAATTACTAACGCAAGCCCTATCCTTGACAAACCATGTCCCTTATGGGGTATCATTCCTATCCACCCAATCCTGAATTCTGCCTATCAACAATTTCTCCAACACCTTAATCACTACTCCTGAGATGCTGACTGGCCTATAATTCGCTACTTCGTTTATATGTTAACTGAGTAGCTGTGAATGCCATAAAGTGTAGATCGATTTCATCGATGTATGTGAAACCATCGCGCTTCCTGGAAGCCTGAAATGGCTTGAAAAAATCTCATGTTTGTTATATACAACAGGGTTTCAGATAGATTATCTAGTTAGTATTCCTTCCAATAGCATTAATCAATGAGTCAACAAATTTAATTTCACTCAAAAATGGTTGCAAACCATTTTTGAGTGAAATTAAAAATAATACCAAATGTCATTAAAATCCATCTAGCTAGTGCGAAATTATTAATATCAGTTCAAATAATTTTACATGAAAATGTATTGATCGAAACTTAAACTAATGCCGTGCACATCGTTTCATGTGTGTACAAATCCCAAACTTTACTACGCTTTATTCATTTACGATGGAGTTACTGAAATATATAATTTCGACACGTTTTTCCCTTAGTGGGAATGCAAATTGTCCGATTGAAAGTAAAAAAACTAAAAAGGCTTGGCAAATTATTGTTAATATTTCAAATACAACAACATGCAAATAAAATCAGTCAGGCAAAGTTTTGAAATAACTTGCGTACCTAAGGTCAAATGACTCATAGATGTTTGCGCATTTTGCGATAAGCATCTAGTAATTAGTGGAGAAAAATGCTTCTTTAATAGTAATGGATTGGTGTGAATTTTCGTTCTTTTTTTTGTTGAACAGACTGTTATAAGTAGGCGCGTATAATTAAAAGTATGAGTGAAATATACAAAATCAATGTACCAACTGTTCAAAACGAAACCGAACGTTTCGAAAATAGAAGAAACTAGTGGCGCCACCTGTTGTATCTTTTTGTTGTCTAAAGGGGGTAACCTTCATTAGTGTTGTGTCAGCTGTTTATGACATTTGTTTCATTAGAAGCCGAGTTATAGTGTCAAGAGTGGCAGTGTGTTTTGACGAACGGTCGGAAAAGGAGTTTCAAACAGGACTGCGATTTAATTTTGTGTTAAATTTACCAAATTTAACACAAAATAGTATAAACGTTTTATCGAAAATGGTATAAACGTTTTATCGAAACGCATCAAATGCTTCAAAAAGCATACGGTGATGAATGCGTATCCCGTACTCAAGTTTACGAATGGTTTAAGCGATTTTAAAGTGGTCGTGAGACGCTTGAGGACGACGAAAAGCCGGGCCATCCAAATCCTGGACTGAGTGAAGTTAACATCCAAAAAGTGCATGATTTCATCAAAGAAAACCCGAAATCGTCCGTGAGATTGATTAAAGATGAATTGGGGATTCCAAACTCAGCTGGGCACAACATTTTGACCGAGAGTTTGGGCCCTCGTAAATTGAATTCGCGATTTGTTCCCCACAAGTTGACCGACGACCAAAAAATGTATAGAATTGAACACTGCAAAGACCTCGTAAGGACTCAAACTTCCTTGAAACGATCGTTAGTGGTGACGAAACGTTGTATTTTGAGTATGAGCCCGAAACAAAGCACTCTCCACTCAGCACTCTGGTGGTCTCCACTCAGAGTGCTGAGTGGAGACCACCAGAAGAGGGGCATCCAAAAAAAAAGTCGCTTGGAGAAGTCAAAAGTAAAGACAATGCTGATTTAATGTCCTTGGAATCGTAGATACCAAGGACATTAACCACAAAGAATTCGTTCCGCCTGGCCAAACGGTCAATGGCGAGGTTTATTTCGAAGTTTTGAAACGATTGATAGTGAGAATTTGTCGCGTACGGCATGAATATCGTGACGACCTGCCGTTGGGGATTCCAAACTCAGCTGGGCACAACATTTTGACCGAGAGTTTGGGCCTTCATAAATTGAATTCGCGATTTGTTCCCCACAAGTTGACCGTTGGTCAAAACACACTGGCACTATAACTCCGCTTCTAATGAACCAAGTGTCATAAACAGTTGACACAACACTCATGAAGGTTGGCGCTTTCGACAATAAAAAGATAAAACAGGTGGCGCCACTAGTTTTTTCTATTTTCGAAAAGTTCGGTTTCTTTTTGGACAGAGGGTGTATAACAAATAATATATGTATATATAAAAACTTTAGGGTCCTTCTAGTCTTTTCATCTATAAGCAAGACATCATCTGGGGTTTTCCTTATAATTCTTACCAGCACACTCTTCTTATTGCGATATATCTTTACGCTTCTTCTGCGCTGTATATGAAAATTTCAGTATATAGGATAATTAGCTACACTTAAATATAGTCTACGAGGATGCATTCTTCAATTCAAAGACGCATTAAGTGTCCTCAACGATGATATGGAGATGACAGAGAGAGCTTATGTCTAAGAGTTCTTATGCGATCCCAGGAGTCCTTATGCTATAGTTAAGTTAATGATGTAATATCGGTTAAGACAGAGAAGTGTACAGTACCGTAGGCTTCCATCAGTTTATGAACTTACTTATGATGGAGTAGGAGAACTTGCCACGAAACTACCAGATTGTTTTCCAGAGTTTCCCATCGATGAACTCATTCAAAATTTCCGCAGGCAACTTCGCTTATTTGACCACGTTGGCTGAACATGTTGTCAGCTGGGCTCTACGTGTCATTACACACGTCAACAGCTTCTCAACGGAAGGTCCGTGATCAGAACTGGAAATCAAATAGCTCATTACAACCGCGGAGGATTCCTGAAGAGCGTTCGTTCCTAGATAAGTGAATCTGGGTTATCTCACCTCCTGCTTACTCCGCTATCTGCAAATGACAGTGATGTCCTAGTTCTTTATCACCCTATCTGGTTATCTTTTCAGGCTATCGTTCCATTTTTCTCTTCTCTTCACTTTTCTCAGGCTCCTCTCTCTCTCTCTCTGTGTGTGTGTGTGTGTGTGTGTGTGTGTGTGTGTGTGTGTGTGTGTGTGTGTGTGTGTGTGTGTGTGTGTGTGTGTGTGTGTGTGTGTGTGTGTGTGTGTGTGCGCGCGCGTCCAAATATTCATTTAATATATGAATTGAAATAAAACATGCTAGTTATAACGTGCCGTTTTCTTTTAGACTGTCGTAAAGCTACATAGAAATAAACTTACCAATAGTTTGGCGAATCATTTACCTAAAAATATTTTTCCATCCACACACTTGAATACACAGCAGCAACGTACAAGAACAGGTAACCCTCGTATAACGCGGATGTTAGGTTCCACAGAAATGCCGCGTTATATAAATCGTGTTATGCGAGACTTAGATCACACAAAAAAGTAGGGTTACGTTCCGAAATTGTTTTTTTTTTTAAATTATATAAACAATGACATATCGAAGAAAAAATATTTTTATATAATTCAGGTAATTCATAATTCAGGTAAAACAACTACATCGTATAAAATTTATAAAAATTACATATTGTACGTAAACTTAAGAGTAATTCTATCTTTGGAAACTTTGAATCCAGGAGGTGAACTTTCATTTTTCAAAATATAGGTGCGTTTTTGTATTTTTTTCCAATATAACCCGGATTCATCTGCATTGAACACCTGGTCTGAACTATAAATGCTTGTAAATTCTGAGAGCTTTTTGTTTAATAAGATTTCCATCCATACGAATTTTCTTTTGAGTGTAATCTTCTATCCAAATCATTACAGATTTCTCCATTTTTTCTATTAGAATATCGCGTACACGAGCAACACGCTTTGCACTTATCGTTGACCCAGCAATAAACACTTTCTCGAATTTTATATTCATTTTGTTTGATTGTTCGAATTGTTGATTCATTTAAATTCAAAATCCCTGCAACAGCTCGTGGTTTTTCTCCATTTTTTAAACCGATCCATGATTTTAATTTTTTCTTCGAGAGAAATGAATTTTGTTTTCAATGTTGGTTTTTCCCTTTCATTGCAGTTTGTGGCCATTACTATAAAAATAATTTTTTTACATTAAAAAGCATTGCATATTGTATGTAACTCACCAAAAATAAAGTGCTCAGCTTGAGATAACACACTTATGATTTTTAATGCGCTTTCCTGGCAGAAAAAGAAGACAACTTTCTACAATAAGCACTTTATACGGTAAACATTTGAGGTACATGCGTGCTAAAGGGTATTTCCCCTAATATAAATTCGCTACTTATAATTACATGCGGGATATAGGCAGACACAAATTTAACGAAGATAAAATTTGATTTTTAAGTCGCGCGGTGAAAAACATATGAACAGATAAAGGGTTACTACCATTTCTAGACCGCGTTATATCGAAACCGCGTTGTATAAGTACTGCGTTATACGAGGGTTAACTTACATGCAAACAGAAAACCGCAGCCACCACAGAAAAAAATAACTGTAATATTAAAAACTTAAAAAAAAGAGAACCAAAACAGTATTTGCGAAACATGTTCGCTCATTACATCATGCCCGACTGATGTAATGATGTAGAAACCACAGATGTGAAATTTTGAGAAGAATTAAGAGAGTGAACAGATGACATCAATAATTAGCATTCAGGACTGTACGAGAAAAGCTATTCTAATAAGAGCTAATAAGGTGGCGGGCACTTAAACAGAATGTGAGAGGAAGGTTAGTAAAGCAGATGTTTGATGCCAGGATGGTAAGAAAAAGATCTAGAGGAAGATCAAGATAACAGACAAGGATGGTAAACTTTTCGTCTATTACTATCATGATATTCTGTACATACCTTGAGGGTACATATCAGGAATTTGCAATTTGATCATAATGATATCTTTCAAACATATACCATAATCAGTTAAGGAATGCAGTAATATGTATGAAATATTTTTATTTATTGCGTATGCTTTCACAAAAATGCGTAAACCTCAAAATGCTTTCAGAGTCGATTGCACGCAATCGACTCTGGCTGGAATGAAATTTGATATGTGGAATTCTTACAAAAATATGTCAAAGAAACTATTTATTTTAAATGGATCATTTATAGGCGAATAAAGTGGCGAAAACTTTTCTGTTTAGCACATTTTTGTGCACAATAATAAATGTGCACATTCTAGAACACATTTATTGTTCTTCTAGAATCTAGAACAATGAATGTGCTCTAGAATTCTAAATTAAATTAACTTCTAAAATTTAAGATTTAGAATGTCCTACAGAATATTATCACGTGATTCTGTTTGATTTCAATTTGATGATTTCTATTGTCAAAATTTGGTAAAACTATTCGAAGTGATAATAATTCTTCAGTGACTGTATGGAATTTAATAAAATTGCGATATTGAAGATCTACAGGGTGTTCGGGATAAATTTGACATATTTATAATTAATTATATTTTTCCGTAAGTTACATGTATTAACACACACTTCTCTTCATTTAAAAGTTTGGACCCTTCTTCATTCATATACAAGATGTCAGAAAGGATGGATAGCTGGAACCCACCTGAATCATGGAAGAGAATAACTTGTATCATGATGATTCGTGCCCGCCATCAAAATAAGGATATTACGACTGCTGCCCAATGCTCCCTGAATACAGTAAAAACAATCAGGCATGAACTAGAGACTTGCAATGGTGACTACGAGGATGTAGCAAGAAGAAAGATCCCTAGCAGACGATCTGATTGCGTTCGTACAGCAGAATTCCTCGCAAATCTGCAGGAACAGGTGTTGAAGAACCCTGGCATTGGAATTCGGGCTTTGTTCGTGGAGTTGCTAACTGTAGTCAAGCCCTGGATAACAAGGGTAGCCAATGGTAGGCCGTATGTATGGCAGCAGGATTCGGCCCCTTGCCACACCTCTGGGAAAAGTCAAAAATGGTTGTCTGAAAATTTCTACGACTTCACCAGTCCAAATGTTTGGCCTCCAAACTCCCCAGACCTTAACCCCATGGATTATTTTGTATGGGGCGCAGTTGAAAAAGACACCAATCGCACTTCCAGTAATACAAAAGCCCAGTTAATGGATAAAATTAAAACAGTTTTTGCGGCCCTTCCCAGGGAGACTGTAGCATCAGCTTTCGAGGTTCCGAAGCAGAATTGAAGCTGTGATCGATGCTAATGGTGGTTATTTTGAGTAAATCTTGTTGATAGTATTGTAATTAACTCTGCCTGTAATGTTTTTTTGTCAATTCATTAAATTTAATAGATACAAAGAAGATTTTCTTTTTCCTTACGAAACTGTCAAATTTATCCCGAACACCCTGTATATTAACATTTGTCAAATCGTTTCAATTTTGGTTTCACTCTGATCATTTGTAGTGGAAAAATTAGGCAAAACAAATTTATACATTCGCAGAACATAAGTCAAAACAGATAATTATACACATTATAACAATTACACACTCGTTGGGTTTTTAAAAAAGTACTACTGTTCCATAGAATTCTCCGAATATCGGAAATTTGCCACAGATATCTTGATATTTCTTGATATTGAAGACCAAACCAAACATGTTTGGTCTCCAAAAGCAAGGTGCAAGGTTCAGGCAATGGCTAACAATATAATCAACAGTAGTCGAAAAGCACCTATTAACAAGTATCACGAACAATATGATCAATATTCAGTATATTCATGTAGTTAGTATATATACTCAGTATATTCATGTATATACATGACATCAAGCCATATCAGATTAAAATAAACGATCTAATTGCACACGCGCTGCAAAATGCAAATAATAATTTTTAAGATTACATTTTTCTAGATATAAACAAACGAAGGGAGCCTGTATAGCTCAGTGGATGTGGCGTCTAAATGGCAATCTAAAATACTTACAAACCGAATACAAAAGCACCTCCATAAACTTATCTCACCAGCACAATCATGTGCAGTGAAAGGAAGAAATATTCTTGACACAATAATGCACCTCCAATGCATTTGCGATTATTACAGCCTCACAGAAAATCCATGTATTGTAATGGGGCTAGATATTCAAAAGGCATTTGACACAGTTAGCCACCAATACCTGTTTGAAACACTAGACCGACTAGGAGTTGGAGTAAACTGGAAAGAAACGATTAAGCTTTTGTACAGAAACGCGGAAAGTAGGCTGATCATTAATAAAAATCTCTCAGCCTCTTTCCCAATAAAATGTTCCATCCGGCAAGGAGACCCACTATCCATGGCTCTATTTGTTCTAGCCCTAGAACCACTCATTATAGCCATTAACACAAACAACATCAAAGGAACACATATACACTGAGAAAGTGACGCCAAAATTTTGGCATATGCTGATGACGTCACTTTAACACTAGGAACACAAAAATCCTTGGACACAACACTCAAAATAATAAAAGACTTCAGCAAAGCCTCAGCACTGAATGTGAATCTGGCAAAATCCCACTGCAAAATAATTGGAAAGTGGGAAAACCAACCAAGGATTCCTTCAGGAATACATGTCAATAATTACATACCGGTTCTGGGCATCAACATCGGAAGCTCAGAATCACACGAAGAACAGTGGAAAGAACTCCATGACGGCATAAAGAAGAAAATTAATGCAATGCGCCCTAGACAGCTGTCCGTCAGAGGAAGGGCCCGGGTTTGCAACATCTACCTAACATATCGCCTGTGGTACAAGATTCACAACACCCCGTATCACGGAAGGTGGGCCGAAAAAATACACAGGCTCTGCGCAACATACATCTGGGGCTCTCAGTATGAACCCATGCGCAGATCAACACTCTTCCATGAAGTTGAAGCTGGAGGTTTAGCATTGCTAAACATCCTTCTGAAAACTCTCATCGGCAGGGCAATAACAGCAGCCCGAGCACACACAAAACCTATCATGCCTATGCGGCAACATTCTTCCAAAAATGTTTGCCGCATAGGTTTATAAGCTCACTTCCAGATATAAAAAAACCAAGCCCGAGAATGTTCAAAGAAATAGCCGAAGGGTACACATATATAATGAAACACTCAGATACCGAAACCTTACTGACAATCAAACCAGGAAAACTATATAAAACATTAAGTCAAGTGACATTCCCACCTCCCCAACACAGGGAAATAAGAAAAGGAGAAATTAGGCTAAGTCCGGTGTTTAGCAAAGTTTTCCGACTTCCAATATCACCAAAATACAAAACATTCTTCTATAAAGTACATCATGCCTGTCTCCCCACAAAAATGTGGTGTGTAGCAAAAAAAATCCCATTACAAGGCCCAGCGAAGTGTCATTTCTGTCCCGACCCAGAAACAATATATCATATTATGATGTTCTGTAGCAAAACGTCCACACCATACAGAAATTCCTACATAAGACACAACCATTCTCTGAAAACAGATTATTTTGGTTGGAAGACCAAAAAATGAAAAAAAACAGAACTAATAATCATAACAATAACAATGTATGCAATATGGTCCCACAGATGTGACAAAATACACGGAAGAGACACCAGACCAGACATACTAGCAAAAATTAACAATTATTTAAAGGAAATTATCATAAACACTACACAAACCAAAAGCATAACAACACAGCAATGGAGGAAACTCGGCCTAATTGAAGAAGGAGAAGAAGAAGGAAAAATAAAACTTATACCGATAATGGAACCCCCGTAGTTAGTGGTAAACAAAAATGATAACCCACTATCTGAACAAAAAGCATAATCCCAGACAAAGGTGCTGTTAACGTAGGCCCATTCGCCACAATGAGAGGAATAATGACAACAAGATATCAAATCTAATAAAATAAAATAAAAATAAATAAATTGAAAAAAAATATATATATATAAATAATAATTAAAATAAATAAATAAATAAAAGTTTTACAAAATAATAAAAATATTAATAATAATATATAGGTACGCCTATATATAAGGGATAAGAATGTTATATATATGTATATCTAATTGTGTAAGGAAAAAGAAAAGAAAAAATGGAAATGTAAATAGCAATTACTCCTTAGGATAAGTCAATACTATTCGAGTAATAAATATGTAGATTAAGATATATTACCATAAATATGTATATGTTATTGTATATACAGACACAATGATGGTAGAAATGTCAATTGTAAGAAATGCAGATAACATAAGTTCATAACATGATAATAACCCAAAATGTTAATAGGATATATTATCCATTTATAGACCTGTAACTAATTCTGCAATTCAGGGACCGTGAGATGCGGTGATTGATTCATTCAATCCAATACCCTTGGAGGGTAATGGATGGCAATGCTGTAGCCAATGAAGTTCTAACTGAGGCTCGGCTATTGCTGTTACCCACTTGCCATGATCACAGCTTTAATAGCTCAATAACACCTTATCCCTACACTGTCCTCTACAGATAACGGGGAATATGAAAAGCATTCTTGCTTCGCCCCTTTAAGCCAGTCCTTATAAGGACTGCAATTCAAAAAACTTTTGTATATAAGAAATTACAGATTTACCTCTTAAGTTAAGCAAACAATATAATGTTAAAGCAATATGGAATTCATTTTGTAAAAAATAAGAGTGCCTACAAAAAAAAATCTGCATGAGGTATAGAGATACTACCAAAATATATGCATATATAAATGTAAATAAAAACATAAGCAATGTATGTATTTTAAGAATAAGATGTGCATTTAAATTAAGTTAATAAAATAATCATCCAAAATATGTGAACAAAGATATAGAATGAAGATATATGTATAACGAATTGTACATATGGAAAATGTCAATGCTAACATATATATGTATGTATATGTAGGTATATATATGTATATATGTATGTGGATGTATATGTGTATATATATGTATATATAAACGTGAATAGACTGATCTGATAATGGAACTTATAAATAGACTGAAATCACTATGTAATGTAACATATACCAACAAAATAATAGCTCAAACAATTCAATAGGACAATAAGGAAAATAGAAATTGAGCATGTGACATGTTGTATCTTATTTAAACAGTGATTGTAAAACAGGTGTCATAAGTATATTGTAACGAGTAAATGAAAATGCCTAACAGCTGCTGTTGTTGATACAAATAAACTCAGTGGATGTGGCGTTGTACACCATGGCGCTTAACCGCACGAAGGAAGACCTCTTGGTTTCGAATCTAGTCGGCGACTAGAAGAAAATTTTCCAAGTCTTTTTTCGACCGGTTACCGAGTTAGTCGATCTCTGGCACGGGAAAGCGAGTTTTTTTCTCCCGGAAACCAGGGTTTTTCGTCCCGTAAACTCAAGAAAATCGACCGTAGAACCCACATTATTTCAGACATTAAATACGATTGTTAGGGTTAGGGACCACGAGATGGCGGCACTTGTTGAGCCGACTTTCTTCACTGCGTGCCGCTTAATTAGTGATAGCCTTGGGCCATCCAAAAGTTAGATAGCGCTAAAAACGGCCCGACTGCTCCCTATATACGGGAATAAAAAGGCGTTACCTGATTTTTGATTAACAAATGAAAATATTCCACTCGTTTGACTAAGGCAGATGCACAACTGTGTTTCGTGTTTCCATGGCGACAACAGACAAAAAATAGTTTACGTCGTCAAGAACGAAAGAGGCGAGCCCTTGTAACTGAGCAAGGCTCACTACTACTTGTCTGCTTTTGAACTTGAGCTAGAAATATGCGACGTGCTGCACTTTTAAGGATAAAATAAGTAATATTGTACCGTGCTACTCACCTCCTGAATATCTAGTTTTAAAATAAGGCTTAATAAAGGAGTTTCTCAAACAGTACTGGTTAAAATTATGGTGAGTTGGTGAGTCTCTCAATTATTTAAATCTCTCAGTCTCTCATGGTGAGTCTCTCAGTGTCATTTAAATCAAATGTTATAAACAAGAACAAAGTCCAAAGATCTGTTAAGGAAAATACAACTCTTTATACGTGCAAAGAACACGAGTATAAAAGCCGATCATTGTACTAGAGGAGAAGATAAAACTATAAAACGAGATTTTGATTTAACCTTGATATATCATAGTATGTGTAAACTATCGCTTCGCGATCGGCACTGGAACAAACAGTTCATAACATTAGTTTAAAATTGCTGATTCATTTGAGAAATTTCCTCTTCGAGAGCTTAATTAAATTACAGGAAATCATACAGAGCTAATTAAGACAAATTGCACAGTCAAGAAAAGTTTAACCTAACCACATTTGTTGTGAGGAAGCGCATTGATAAAATATAAAAAAGATTGCACAATATCATCTTGGCTATAAGGTACGCAGTAAGAAGAAATAAAACAATGTTAACGGATGAAGATTATGTGAACAATAAAACAACTAAGAATAATAAAAGAGAAAGAAGATGAAGGAAATTCTAAAAAATAATTTTATATAACTAGCAGATACATGATGGAACAAAATTGAGATGTAACGTAATGTTGGAATGGAGAAGAACCATTAAAAGATCTATGGGAAGATTGGAGAAGGACATATGCCTTATTTCTATACTGAATTTATGGAAAATTCTGACAGTTTTATCACTCGGGATCTAGTGAAACCCTTTGATTTATACTTCTCACATTTGA